>NC_069503.1:1153876555-1153879055 GCF_027579735.1 Bombina bombina | reverse complement strand
TCTTTTGACTAAAATGTCTGTCAGGATAGGTAAAGTCCAGAGTTAGACCCAAATGCTAGAATGAGGTTAATAACACCCTAGCACAGTGAGTATATACCAGGACCTGACCCTGCGACAGCTGTAGTATAATATATACTCACAGTAATAGACTGGAAGATGACACAGCAGGGTCAGGAGAAGAAACTTTGTGTAGAAAGGGTTAATCAATAGAGTAATCAGGCAAGCAATGTCCAGCAACGTGTAATCAGGCAGGTAAGGGTTAACCAATAGAATAGTCAGGCAAGCAATATCCAGTAAAGTGTAATCAGGCAAATAGGGGTTAACCAATAGAGTAGTCAGGTATACAGTGTCCAGCAACCTGTTATCAGGCAGGTAGGGGTTAACCAATAGAGTAGTCAGGTAAGCAGTGTCCAGCAACGTGTAATCAGGCAGGTAGGGGTTAACCAATAGAGTAGTCAGGTAAGCAGTGTCCAGCAACGTGTTATCAGGCAGGTAGGGGTTAACCAATAGAGTAGTCAGGTAAGCAGTGTCCAGCAACGTGTTATCAGGCAGGTAGGGGTTAACCAATAGAGTAGTCAGGTATACAGTGTCCAGCAATGTGTTATCAGGCAGGTAGGGGTTAACCAATAGAGTAGTCAGGTAAGCAGTGTCCAGCAACGTGTTATCAGGCAGGTAGGGGTTAACCAATAGAATAGTCAGGTAAGCAGTGTCCAGCAACGTGTAATCAGGCAGGTAGGGGTTAACCAATAGAGTAGTCAGGTAAGCAGTGTCCAGCAACGTGTTATCAGGCAGGTAGGGGTTAACCAATAGAGTAGTCAGGTAAGCAGTGTCCAGCAACGTGTTATCAGGCAGGTAGGGGTTAACCAATAGAATAGTCAGGTAAGCAGTGTCCAGCAACGTGTAATCAGGCAGGTAGGGGTTAACCAATAGAGTAGTCAGGTAAGCAGTGTCCAGCAACGTGTTATCAGGCAGGTAGGGGTTAACCAATAGAGTAGTCAGGTAAGCAGTGTCCAGCAACCTGTTATCAGGCAGGTAGGGGTTAACCAATAGAGTAGTCAGGTAAGCAGTGTCCAGCTACGTGTTATCAGGCAGGTAGGGGTTAACCAATAGAGTAGTCAGGTAAGCAGTGTCCAGCAACGTGTTATCAGGCAGGTAGGGGTTAACCAATAGAGTAGTCAGGTAAACAGTGTCCAGCAACGTGTTATCAGGCAGGTAGGGGTTAACCAATAGAGTAGTCAGGTAAGCAGTGTCCAGCAACGTGTAATCAGGCAGGTAGGGGTTAACCAATAGAGTAGTCAGGAAAGCAGTGTCCAGCAACGTGTTATCAGGCAGGTAGGGGTTAACCAATAGAATAGTCAGGTAAGCAGTGTCCAGCAACGTGTTATCAGGCAGGTAGGGGTTAACCAATAGAATAGTCAGGTAAGCAGTGTCCAGCAACGTGTTATCAGGCAGGTAGGGGTTAACCAATAGAGTAGTCAGGTAAGCAGTGTCCAGCAACGTGTTATCAGGCAGGTAGGGGTTAACCAATAGAGTAGTCAGGAAAGCAGAGTCCAGCAACGTGTTATTAGGCAGGTAGGGGTTAACCAATAGAGTAGTCAGGTAAGCAGTGTCCAGCAATGTGTTATCAGGCAGGTAGGGGTTAACCAATAGAGTAGTCAGGTAAGCAGTGTCCAGCAACGTGTAATCAGGCAGGTAGGGGTTAACCAATAGAGTAGTCAGGTATACAGTGTCCAGCAATGTGTAATCAGGCAGGTAGGGGTTAACCAATAGAATAGTCAGGTAAGCAGTGTCCAGCAACGTGTAATCAGGCAGGTAGGGGTTAACCAATAGAGTAGTCAGGTAAGCATTGTCCAGCAACGTGTAATCAGGCAGGTAGGGGTTAACCAATAGAGTAGTCAGGAAAGCAGTGTCCAGCAACGATATCAGGCAGGTAGGGGTTAACCAATAGAGTAGTCAGGTAAGCAGTGTCCAGCAACGTGTTATCAGGCAGGTAGGGGTTAACCAATAGAGTAGTCAGGTAAGCAGTGTCCAGCAACGTGTAATCAGGCAGGTAGGGGTTAACCAATAGAGTAGTCAGGTATACAGTGTCCAGCAATGTGTAATCAGGCAGGTAGGGGTTAACCAATAGAATAGTCAGGTAAGCAGTGTCCAGCAACGTGTAATCAGGCAGGTAGGGGTTAACCAATAGAGTAGTCAGGTAAGCAGTGTCCAGCAACGTGTAATCAGGCAGGTAGGGGTTAACCAATAGAGTAGTCAGGAAAGCAGTCTCCAGCAACGATATCAGGCAGGTAGGGGTTAACCAATAGAGTAGTCAGGTAAGCAGTGTCCAGCAACGTGTTATCAGGCAGGTAGGGGTTAACCAATAGAGTAGTCAGGTAAGCAGTGTCCAGCAACGTGTTATCAGGCAGGTAGGGGTTAACCAATATAGTAGTCAGGTAAGCAGTGTCCAGCAACGTGTTATCGGGCAGGTAGGGGTTAACCAATAGAGTAGTCAGGTAAG
>NC_069503.1:1153799055-1153871555 GCF_027579735.1 Bombina bombina | reverse complement strand
AGTTGTTTTGTTATATTTAACATAAATAGGTATTAAATTAGGGGGGTAGCCACCACTTAATAATTTCAGATGAAAAACATTCAGGCTGATAGATATTTTTTAGATCAGTTTAGTTTAAGTGTTTATTACTCACAAAACTGGCATTAATAATCATATTGTAGGAGACTCTATGTATAGATTATGGAGCGTTATCGTACCTCAGCCAAATGAACTCCTCAAATCAAAATGTCAGACAAAAAATAATGTTGGCTAAGCGACATTTGATAGAGAAGGTTAAATCAAGTGTTTATTACATAAGATCTAAAACACAAACAGGTGTTATTAATAATTACAGTATTTTGTGGGAGCCTCTATCTGTTCATTATATGCCAGCTCCCCCATAACAAAATTAGTACAGCAAGTATAGAACTATATTTGTTAGATTAGATGTGATCAATCAGGTTTTATTTTTATATCTGACCTTTTTGTTAAGATATAAAATATGTTGTGATGGGGGTTAAAAAGGAATCCGCACAGTCTCACATGAGCGAGCGTTCAACCCATAGATAATAAACAGCAGTCAGTAATGTCCGCACACCCACAAAATCATTGGAAACATAAGGTAAATACAATTTTACAGCACAATTATTTCCATTACCCTTATATTGGCATTTGAAATAGTTTATGTAGCCTGTGGTATCCCCACCCATACTGAAAGTTTTTGGCCTCGAGGCCAAACTGTGCTAACAAAGCCAGCAGAAGAGATTACACTCCCAGTGGGGTATAGAAGAGATAAGGTAATACAATGTTAATTGTCCATTGTTCTCTCCAAGTATTGGTGATTGGTTTATGGACAGATATAAGAAAAAGAAGCATGTATATGTACACATTGTGATAAGTAATGAGATCTGATTATACCTACAGATATAAGATACAGACACATGTATATGTACACAGTGTGATACAGTAATGAGATCTGATTATACCTACAGATATAAGATACAGACACATGTATATGTACACAGTGTGATACAGTAATGAGATCTGATTATACCTACAGATATAAGATACAGACACATGTATATGTACACAGTGTGATACAGTAATGAGATCTGATTATACCTACAGATATAAGATACAGACACATGTATATGTACACAGTGTGATACAGTAATGAGATCTGATTATACCTACAGATATAAGATAAAGACACATGTATATGTACACAGTGTGATATAGTAATGAGATCTGATTATACCTACAGATATAAGATAAAGACACATGTATATGTACACAGTGTGATACAGTAATGAGATCTGATTATACCTACAGATATAAGATAAAGACACATGTATATGTACACAGTGTGATACAGTAATGAGATCTGATTATACCTACAGATATAAGATACAGACACATGTATATGTACACAGTGTGATATAGTAATGAGATCTGATTATACCTACAGATATAAGATAAAGACACATGTATATGTACACAGTGTGATACAGTAATGAGATCTGATTATACCTACAGATATAAGATACAGACACATGTATATGTACACATTGTGATAAGTAATGAGATCTGATTATACCTACAGATATAAGATAAAGACACATGTATATGTACACAGTGTGATAAAGTAATGAGATCTGATTATACCTACAGATATAAGATAGAGACACATGTATATGTACACAATGTGATACAGTAATGAGATCTGATTATACCTACAGATATAAGATAAAGACACATGTATATGTACACAGTGTGATACAGTAATGAGATCTGATTATACCTACAGATATAAGATACAGACACATGTATATGTACACATTGTGATAAGTAATGAGATCTGATTATACCTACAAGCTCTACCCATTTTATTAGGTTGTGGCTTCAAAACACAAAATCAGCAAATTAAAGGGACATAATACTCATATGCTAAATCACTTGAAACTGATGCAGTATAACTGTAAAAAGCTGACAGGAAAATATCACCTGAGCATCTCTATGTAAAAAAGGAAGATATTTTACCTCACAATTTCCTCAGCTCAGCAGAGTAAGTTCTGTGTAAAAACTTATACTTAAGCTGCTCCCAGCAGCAGGTAAAAAAAAATATGAAGAAATGAACAGCAGCCAATCAACTCTCATGAGATTTCATAGTAAACGTCCTTTAAACTGAATAGGGAAATAAGATGAGAGTGCACGAGGCTCATCCCTTCGGCTGTCCCGGGACAGACATACTAATATGCTGCTTAGAAATCCTTTACAATGGGATGTGGCTACTGAGGAAGTTTTGAGGTAAAATATCTTTATTTTTTACATAGAGATGTTCAGGTGATATTTTCTAGTCAGCTTTTTACAGCTATACTGCATCACTTTCAAGTGTTTCAACATTTGGGTATTATGGCCCTTTAATATACACAAATAAGCCTTAAAGCAAATCTCATACATTTTATACTCTATAGCTGGTAAAAAAGTAATTGGAAACACATTAAGGGAAAAACAATTTTATAGTATACTGTCCCTTTAAATACAGTGAGATGTCTTAGTAAATACCATTTGTTTGTGGGACTGTAGTTGTGATCTGGTGGTACTGTATATAAACCAGTATAATGCATTGGAAATGTTTTTTTAATGTAAACCCAGGCAGTAGTTTTGGAGATTTTATTGTACTGTGTGCACATTTGTGGTAGAAAAAACTGACCCCTAATTTTGTGGGCTGCACAAATACAGCTTTCTTTCATGTAAGTGGCAAGAGTCCATGAGCTAGTGACGTATGGGATATACATTCCTACCTGGAGGGGGCAAAGTTCCCAAACCTAAAAAATGCCTATAATACACCTCCCACCTCACTCATACCTTAGTTTTACAAACTTTGCCTTCGTTGGAAGATGGTGTAGCAAGTCGTGCTTGATTTCTTCTGTGAAAAGTGCCTCTAAGCATATTGAAGCCCAATTGCTCTCAAAGTACAGTGTTTGTCTGGGGGATGTGAGGGAGTATTGCCTAATGATGCCATGTTTCCACCTATGGAAAATCTATTCTAAGGCTCTCTGTAAATTCGGTCGTGAGGATTCATCTGCCACCTCCCTTTACAGATCGACATTATACTCCTCTAACATTACCTCTGCTGATATGTTTCAGTACTGGTTTAGCTGTCTGCTATATACTCTTGTACCATTACCTCTGCTGATATGTTTCAGTACTGGTTTAGCTGTCTGCTAGATACTCTTGTACCATTACCTCTGCTGATATGTTTCAGTACTGGTTTAGCTGTCTGCTAGATACTCTTGTACCATTACCTCTGCTGATATGTTTCAGTACTGGTTATATGTTTCAGTACTGGTTTAGCTGTCTGCTATACACTCTTTTACCATTACCTCTGCTGATATGTTTCAGTACTGGTTATATGTTTCAGTACTGGTTTAGCTGTCTGCTATACACTCTTTTACCATTACCTCTGCTGATATGTTTCAGTACTGGTTTAGCTGTCTGCTATACACTCTTTTACCATTACCTCTGCTAATATGTTTCAGTACTGGTTTAGCTGTCTGCTATATACTCTTGTACCATTACCTCTGCTGATATGTTTCAGTACTGGTTTAGCTGTCTGCTATATACTCTTGTACCATTACCTCTGCTGATATGTTTCAGTACTGGTTTAGCTGTCTGCTAGATACTCTTGTACCATTACCTCTGCTGATATGTTTCAGTACTGGTTTAGCTGTCTGCTAGATACTCTTGTACCATTACCTCTGCTGATATGTTTCAGTACTGGTTATATGTTTCAGTACTGGTTTAGCTGTCTGCTATACACTCTTTTACCATTACCTCTGCTGATATGTTTCAGTACTGGTTATATGTTTCAGTACTGGTTTAGCTGTCTGCTATACACTCTTTTACCATTACCTCTGCTGATATGTTTCAGTACTGGTTTAGCTGTCTGCTATACACTCTTTTACCATTACCTCTGCTGATATGTTTCAGTACTGGTTTAGCTGTCTGCTATACACTCTTTTACCATTACCTCTGCTAATATGTTTCAGTACTGGTTTAGCTGTCTGCTATATACTCTTGTACCATTACCTCTGCTGATATGTTTCAGTACTGGTTTAGCTGTCTGCTATACAGGGAGTGCAGAATTATTAGGCAAATGAGTATTTTGACCACATCATCCTCTTTATGCATGTTGTCTTACTCCAAGCTGTATAGGCTCGAAAGCCTACTACCAATTAAGCATATTTGGTGATGTGCATCTCTGTAATGAGAAGGGGTGTGGTCTAATGACATCAACACCCTATATCAGGTGTGCGTAATTATTAGGCAACTTCCTTTCCTTTGGCAAAATGGGTCAAAAGAAGGACTTGACAGGCTCAGAAAAGTCAAAAATAGTGAGATATCTTGCAGAGGGATGCAGCACTCTTAAAATTGCAAAGCTTTTGAAGCGTGATCATCGAACAATCAAGCATTTCATTCAAAATAGTCAACAAGGTCGCAAGAAGCGTGTGGAAAAACCAAGGCACAAAATAACTGCCCATGAACTGAGAAAAGTCAAGCGTGCAGCTGCCAAGATGCCACTTGCCACCAGTTTGGCCATATTTCAGAGCTGCAACATCACTGGAGTGCCCAAAAGCACAAGGTGTGCAATACTCAGAGACATGGCCAAGGTAAGAAAGGCTGAAAGACGACCACCACTGAACAAGACACACAAGCTGAAACGTCAAGACTGGGCCAAGAAATATCTCAAGACTGATTTTTCTAAGGTTTTATGGACTGATGAAATGAGAGTGAGTCTTGATGGGCCATATGGATGGGACCGTGGCTGGATTGGTAAAGGGCAGAGAGCTCCAGTCCGACTCAGACGCCAGCAAGGTGGAGGTGGAGTACTGGTTTGGGCTGGTATCATCAAAGATGAGCTTGTGGGGCCTTTTCGGGTTGAGGATGGAGTCAAGCTCAACTCCCAGTCCTACTGCCAGTTTCTGGAAGACACCTTCTTCAAGCAGTGGTACAGGAAGAAGTCTGCATCCTTCAAGAAAAACATGATTTTCATGCAGGACAATACTCCATCACACGCGTCCAAGTACTCCACAGCATGGCTGGCAAGAAAGGGTATAAAAGAAGAAAATCTAATGACATGGCCTCCTTGTTCACCTGATCTGAACCCCATTGAGAACCTGTGGTCCATCATCAAATGTGAGATTTACAAGGAGGGAAAACAGTACACCTCTCTGAACAGTGTCTGGGAGGCTGTGGTTGCTGCTGCACGCAATGTTGATGGTGAACAGATCAAAACACTGACAGAATCCATGGATGGCAGGCTTTTGAGTGTCCTTGCAAAGAAAGGTGGCTATATTGGTCACTGATTTGTTTTTGTTTTGTTTTTGAATGTCAGAAATGTATATTTGTGAATGTTGAGATGTTATATTGGTTTCACTGGTAAAAATAAATAATTGAAATGGGTATATATTTGTTTTTTGTTAAGTTGCCTAATAATTATGCACAGTAATAGTCACCTGCACACACAGATATCCCCCTAAAATAGCTAAAACTAAAAACAAACTAAAAACTACTTCCAAAAATATTCAGCTTTGATATTAATGCGTTTTTTGGGTTCATTGAGAACATGGTTGTTGTTCAATAATAAAATTAATCCTCAAAAATACAACTTGCCTAATAATTCTGCACTCCCTGTATACTCTTGTACCATTACCTCTGCTGATATGTTTCAGTACTGGTTTGGCTGTCTGCTATATACTCTTGTACCATTACCTCTGCTGATATGTTTCAGTATTGGTTTAGCTGTCTGCTATATACTCTTGTACCATTACCTCTGCTGATATGTTTCAGTACTGGTTTAGCTGTCTGCTAGATACTCTTGTACCATTACCTCTGCTGATATGTTTCAGTACTGGTTTAGCTGTCTGCTAGATACTCTTGTACCATTACCTCTGCTGATACGTTTCAGTACTGGTTTAGCTGTCTGCTATATACTCTTGTACCATTACCTCTGCTGATATGTTTCAGTATTGGTTTAGCTGTCTGCTATATACTCTTGTACCATTACCTCAGCTGATATGTTTCAGTACTGGTTTAGCTGTCTGCTATATACTCCTATACCATTACCTCTGCTGATACGTTTCAGTACTGGTTTAGCTGTCTGCTAGATACTCTTGTACCATTACCTCTGCTGATATGTTTCAGTACTGGTTTAGATGTCTGCTATATACTCTTGTACCATTACCTCTGCTGATATGTTTCAGTACTGGTTTAGCTTAGCTGTCTGCTAGATACTCTTGTACCATTACCTCTGCTGATATGTTTCAGTACTGGTTTAGCTGTCTGCTATATACTCTTGTAGCATTACCTCTGCTGATATGTTTCAGTACTGGTTTAGCTGTCTGCTATATACTCTTGTACCATTACCTCTGCTGATACGTTTCAGTACTGATTTAGCTGTCTGCTATATACTCTTGTACCATTACCTCTGCTGATATGTTTCAGTACTGGTTTAGCTGTCTGCTATATACTCTTGTACCATTACCTCTGCTGATACGTTTCAGTACTGGTTTAGCTGTCTGCTATATACTCTTGTACCATTACCTCTGCTGATACGTTTCAGTACTGGTTTAGCTGTTTGCTATATACTCTTGTACCATTACCTCTGCTGATACGTTTCAATACTGGTTTAGCTGTCTGCTATATACTCTTGTACCATTACCTCTGCTGATACGTTTCAGTACTGGTTTAGCTGTCTGCTATATACTCTTGTACCATTACCTCTGCTGATACGTTTCAGTACTGGTTTAGCTGTCTGCTATATACTCTTGTATTATTACCTATGCTGATATGTTTCAGTACTGGTTTAGCTGTCTGCTATATACTCTTGTATTATTACCTCTGCTGATATGTTTCAGTACTGGGTTGGCTGTCTGCTATATGTGGATGGGTGTCTTTAGGTAAGTATATATCGTTTTTAAGACACTCTCAGCTATGTTTGGCACTTTATATTTTTAAAGTTTTGAATATATATTGCATATATTTTCCATGAGTCAGGTCTATGTTTATTTCCCTTTGCAGTCTAACAGTTTCAGCATAGAAAATTATGTTTGGGAGAATTTTAGTAAATTTTTTCTTACATGAGGTTGCAGCTAGTTGTAACTTCGGTCTTGTGTTTTCAATTTTCGTGGGCAAATTAGGCTTGCAATGGTGCAAAATGCTTCTATTTTTTGCGTCATTCTTGGAGCAAATTTTTTTGGCTCTAAGTTTGCATTTGTTGTGACGCGAGACATATCATTTATTGCATTTTTGTTGACGTAAAAACATTTTGGCGGGAAGTCGCGCCTGTTATGACGAGAATCGTGTCATTTCCTGTTAACCTTGGCACCAAAAGTTGTTTTTTTTCTCAGCATTTGCTTCATTTTTGTTGGTGTCATTTTTGGCACCAAAAATTTTGTTATATTAAGTCTCTCACTCTTTTGCTCTCTCCTTTCATTTGTTACAGAGGGCTATGATATTTGCTTTTGTTTTTCATATAAGCATTTTTTCCCATTCCTAAAATAATTTAGTGGAAATTGGATATTTTATTTAAATGCTATTTTTTCATTTTTCAAGATATCGCAAACTGATCCTTCCTCTGTTACTGTAGAAACTATGCTGCTTGTACACAATTTCTACCAAAGTTAAGTGTGTATATTGTTTAAGTAGCTGATTTTATTTCAGCTTACTTACTTCAGCTCAAATATGTGGCACTTGTTATGTTTTATTATTCATACTGATAATGTTTCTATAGTACATATACATCTACTGTTTTACCTTTACCGTTTAATGAACATGCTATTACTGTTGATATAAAGGATTATATTGCAAAAGACATAGAGAAGGCTATGGCCCCTATTTAAGAAAGTCTGGCGGACCTGATCCGACAGTGCGGATCAGGTCCGCCAGACCTCGCTGAATACGGCGAGCAATACGCTCGCCCTATTCAACATTGCACCGGCAGCTCACAAGAGCCACTGGTGCAAATCTGCCCCCTGCAGACTCGCGGCCAATGGGCCACCAGCAGGGGGATGTCTGTCCGCCTGCTCAGAGCAGGCGGACAGGTTATAATGCAGCGGTCTTTGTGACCGCTGCTTCATAACTGCTGTTTCTGGTGAGCCTGCAGGCTCGCCAGAAACACGGGGCATCAAGCTCCATTCGGAGCTTGATAGATAGGCTCCTATGACTGCTATTTCACCTTCAAATTAAAGTAAACAATCTCTCCCAACTTCTCATAAACCTATGAAGTTTGCATTGATTGATCGACAGCATACTGTAGTATTTCTGCTGATGTGGTTTTTTTCTCTCAGAGGATCCTATTTCAGAGACTGATTTTGATAAATCAAATTTTCAATTCAATGTATTAATTCTTTATTAAGGAAGTATTGTTTACTTTGAGTATTGAGGAATCTAGTCCTCTTGATAACAAGAATAGCAAATGTTTGAATTCTGTTTTTTAAGCTTCATCATATCTTTAGTAAGGAATCTAAACTAAGTGCTTCTTTTTACCTTTCATCTAGGTTTTTAAAGCTATACCCTTTACCTATGGCTAATTTAGTGTTTTTAGGTAAAAGTTCCTAAAGGTGGAGCTATTTCTTCTCTTGCTGAACGTACTTCTATCCTATGGAAGATATTTCTTCTTTTAAGGATCTTTTAGATATGAAGTTTGTTTCCTATCTTAAGAGAAGCATATTTCCATATTGGCCATGTTTTTAACCTGCCATTTTTATGGCTAATGTTGCTGCTGTTTCAACTTTATTGGTTGGACAGTTTAGTTATCAGATCTTGATTTGTCTAAGCATTGTTCTTTTACTTCAACATGCTAATCATTTAATTTATGATGCTATATTTTATGTCATTTTAACTGATATTAAATCTTTGTTTTTATCAATTTTTACTAGAAAAGTTTTATGGCCTAAATCTCTGATATGGTGTTTATATTTAGATTACTATCTTACGCCTAGATTTAGAGTTCTGCGTTAGCCGTCAAAACCAGCGTTAGGGGGCCCTAACGCTGGTTTTGGCCGCCCGCTGGTATTTAGAGTCAGTCAGGAAAGGGTCTAACGTTCACTTTCCAGCCGCAACTTTTCCATACCACAGATCCCCCTACGCCAATTGCGTATCCTATCTTTTCAATGGGATCTTTCTAATGCCGGTATTTAGAGTCTTGGCTGAAGTGAGCATTAGAAATCTAACGACAAGACTCCAGCCACAGAGAAAAGCCAGGAGTTAAGAGTTTTCTGGGCTAACGCCGGTTCATAAAGCTCTTAACTACTGTGCTCTAAAGTACACTAACACCCATAAACTACCTATGTACCCCTAAACCGAGGCCCCCCCACATCGCCGCCACTCTATTAAAATTTTTTAACCCCTAATCTGCCGACCGCACACCGCCGCAACCTACATTATCCCTATGTACCCCTAATCTGCTGCCCCTAACATCGCCGACCCCTACATAATATTTATTACCCCCTAATCTGCCCCCCCCAACGTCGCTGCTACCTTACCTACAATTATTAACCCCTAATCTGCCGACCGGACCTCATCGCTACTCTAATAAATGTATTAACCCCTAAAGCTAAGCCTAACCCTAACACCCCCCTAAGTTAAATATAATGTTTATCTAACAAAATAAAATAAATCTTATTAAATAAATTATTCCTATTTAAAGCTAAATACTTACCTGTAAAATAAACCCTAATATAGCTACAATATAAATAATAATTATATTGTAGCTATTTTAGGATTAATATTTATTTTACAGGCAACTTTGTATTTATTTTAACCAGGTATAATAGCTATTAAATAGTTAATAACTAATTAATAGCTACCTAGTTAAAATAAATAAAAATTACCTGTAAAATAAATCCTAACCTAAGTTACAATTAAACCTAACACTACACTATCAATAAATAAATTAAATAAACTATCTACAATTATCTACAATTAAATACAAATAAATACACTAACTAAAGTACAAAAAATAAAAAAAGAACTAAGTTACAAAAAATAAAAAAATAATTTACAAACATTATAAAAATATTACAACAATTTTAAGCTAATACCACCTACTCTAAGCCCCCTAATAAAATAACAAAGCCCCACCAAAATAAAAAAATGCCCTACCCTATTCTAAAATAAAAATTGGAAAGCTCTTTTACCTTACCAGCCCTTAAAAGGGCCTTTTGCGGGGCATGCCCCAAAGAATTCTGCTCTTTTGCCTGTAAAAAAAAAACATACAATACCCCCCCAACATTACAACCCACCACCCACATACCCCTAATCTAACCCAAACCCCCCTTAAATAAACCTAACACTAAGCCCCTGAAGATCTTCCTACCTTATCTTCACCACGCCGGGTATCACCGATCCGTCCAGAAGAGGCTCCGAAGTCTTCATCCTATCTGGGCGATGTCTTCATCCAAGCGGGGGCTGAAGAGGTCCATCATCCGGCTGAAGTCTTCATCCAAGCGGGGGCTGAAGAGGTCCATCATCCGGCTGAAGTCTTCATCCAAGCGGGGGCTGAAGAGGTCCATCATCCGGCTGAAGTCTTCTATCAAGCGGCATCTTCAATCTTCTTTCTTCCGGCTCCATCTTTATCCCACCGACGCGGAACATCCTTCTTCACCGACGAACTCCTGACGAATGAAGGTTCCTTTAAGGGACGTCATCCAAGATGGCGTCCCTCGAATTCCGATTGGCTGATAGGATTCTATCAGCCAATCGGATTTAAGGTATGAAAATTCTGATTGGCTGATGGAATCAGCCAATCAGATTGAAGTTCAATCCGATTGGCTGATCCAATCAGCCAATCAGATTGAGCTTGCATTCTATTGGCTGTTCCGATCAGCCAATAGAATGCGAGCTCAATCTGATTGGCTGATTGGATCAGCCAATCGGATTGAACTTCAATCTGATTGGCTGATTCAATCAGCCAATCAGATTTTTCCTACCTTAATTCCGATTGGCTGATAGAATCCTATCAGCCAATTGGAATTGAAGGGACGCCATCTTGGATGACGTCCCTTAAAGGGACCTTCATTCGTCGTTAGTCATCGGGAAGAAGAGGATGGCTCCGCGTCGGCTCGTCTGAAGATGGCTCCGCTCCGGATGGATGAAGATTGAAAACGCCGCTTGGATGAAGACTTCAATCGGATGGAAGACCTCTTCAGCGCCGCCTGGATGATGACTTCTGCCGCTCCGGATCTCCTCTTCGGTTCCATTGGTGGTCGGCTGGCTGAAGACGGATCAAGGTAGGATGATCTTCAGGGGGGTAGTGTTAGGTTTATTTAAGGTGGGTTTGGGTTAGATTAGGGGTATGTGGGTGGTGGGGTTTAATGTTGGGGGGGTTGTATTTTTATTTTACAGGCAAAAGAGCTGAATTCTTTGGGGCATGCCCCGCAAAAGGCCCTTTTAAGGGCTGGTAAGGTAAAAAAGCTGGTACCTTTTTAATGTAGAATAGGGTAGGGAATTTTTTTATTTTGGGGGGCTTTGTTATTTTATTAGGGGGCTTAGATTAGGTGTAAGTAGCTTAAAATTGTTGTAATATTTTTAAAATGTTTGTAACTTATTTTTTTATTTTTTGTAACTTAGCTTTTTTTATTTTTTGTACTTTAGTTAGTTTATTTAATTGTAGTTATTTGTAGGTAATTTATTTAATTAATTTAATGATAGTGTAGTGTAAGGTTTAATTGTAACTTATGTGTACTGAACAAGGATACAGGATATTGACAAATGCTAGTGATTGAATTTAAAATTTAACTTTTAATAGTATATGTTAAAATAGGATTAGAAATTAAAAACACACTTAAACTGCAAATGGTAGTGGATACATATAGGTTAATTATTGTTGGTTCAGTTCCACCTTGATTTTAATATGTGCTAGGAGTCGTAACTAGTCTGAGCATCTAAAGTAAACAGTGTGATACCTTGCCTAGAGTGAACATAAATACAATACAATTTAGTTAATCTCTATCACTCTAGTTGCTGGGTATGCTTAGTGTCTCCTATACACTTTTGAATCTTTTATCATCTGGTGAATTGACTGGCAGACACGTTACTCCGTATTCATGCTACTATCACGCTCTCAAAAGATTCTGGGCGTGTTATTAATAACATTGTACCTCCTATATTCCTGTCTCTTATGACTCACAATGCCTATTGTAGGTATTCGATGCTGTAGGTAGAGGTTTAATAAATTTTCAATATGGTAGTACTCTATTGATTTCGTCTCTGCAGAAAAGCATTACTTGTTTAGTGTGCGGATTATAGCAGATCCGTTATTGGCAGTATTAATGCTGTTCCTACTATTAAGTAAGAAGAGCGTAACGAATAGTATGTCTATTTAGATTTACTATCAAATACACTTGCTATTATATTAGCTTAACTACTGCAGAGAAAGTGCTATATATTTAGTGTGCGGGGGTATAGCTAATCCTGTAATGTCAGTATTATTCGCTGTTGTTAATACTTAATATGGAGAGCGTAATAAATGCTTCCTCAATTGGGATTCGCTCTCGCATATACTTGTCAGCGTGATAGTATGTTTAGCACTACGAATAATTCGTCGATTAGGGTTCGCTATCAAGTGTACTTGTCAATGTAAACCCCACTCCTCACTTTCTGTGTCATTTGTGTTCTATTGAGCTTATCATTGCTCTAAGTAATTTCCTCTATTAATACCTACACATTTCCCTTGCTGTATGGTACCATTCATAGATTTGTTAGTTATAGTTTGAGCCGCTTATGTAAGATTGCGGTCAGTCATATCGTTGTGTTTTAACACAGCTGAAAACACACACGATTAGTAACTGGATTCATTAGGCTTTACAAACTTTAAGATAAAATATTGTTAGTATCGTTTAGAGAGAGCAGCTAGACAGTTTGCAACTGGAATTTTTATTTTACTTGCAAATATTCTGAGTCTAGGTTGCAGCTGTCAGCGGTGCTTGCTCTCTACTTAATATTAAGAGTTATAGGACTATATCATTCCAAAGGTGGAAACTGATCTCATGTAACTCCAATAGTACCAGTATCGACTACAGTATTTTTATATGCAGCTTAAGGTTTGCCTAAAAACACAGGAGCTCCTAGGACTCCTCACCATTTCCCTATCTTTCCTGACATGTTTCGCCGTGACCCGGCTTTTTCAAAGGACATCGCGCCGCGGGAAACTTGGCTTTTTATAGCGTGTGGTTCACGCCCACTAGGGTTGTCATTCGTTAAAGTAGACTTTGATTGGTTCTGGGGTTATCACACCCCTTCTGTGATGTTCTGTGACATTTCGTATTCACTACTGTTTATTTCCTTCCAATTTACTTTTCTTACCAATGTTAATTGTAACATAAGTACAACGTTTGGGAAATAGACTAATTTTTCGTCTTTATACATAGTTGATCTTTGATATTTATAGTATTTTGATGCAATAGGCATTGTGAGTCATAAGAGATAGGAATATAGGAGGTACAATGTTATTAATAACACGCCCAGAATCTTTTGAGAGCGTGATAGTAGCATGAATACGGAGTAACGTGTCTGCCAGTCAATTCACCAGATGATAAAAGATTCAAAAGTGTATAGGAGACACTAAGCATACCCAGCAACTAGAGTGATAGAGATTAACTAAATTGTATTGTATTTATGTTCACTCTAGGCAAGGTATCACACTGTTTACTTTAGATGCTCAGACTAGTTACGACTCCTAGCACATATTAAAATCAAGGTGGAACTGAACCAACAATAATTAACCTATATGTATCCACTACCATTTGCAGTTTAAGTGTGTTTTTAATTTCTAATCCTATTTTAACATATACTATTAAAAGTTAAATTTTAAATTCAATCACTAGCATTTGTCAATATCCTGTATCCTTGTTCAGTACACATGATATATACAAGTCCGGAGTGCTATAGTGTGTATTCTTTTGGGAGCAAGTCCCTTCTTGCAACCAGTTGTAAATAAAATGATTACTAATACACCAGCACCTATACCCACAATAAACTAGTGACTAGAACTAGCTTGATATCTATGGGTGATTCTTAGGCCTTGTCCATAATATTAAACAAGTAGTGCCATTGGTTTTGTTTTATATTTGTATAAATATACCCAGAACTGAGGTCTCCCACCAATAGAGCACACTAAATGTTATTAATTAATTTTTTACAAGATTAAAAAATTATTTTCTGAACAAGACACAATATACTTAATCAAGATTACAATGTCTTCAAAATGGGAACAGGATAGATTAAGTAGACAGAATAAGAGACAAGCAGACCTCAATGAGGTATTTACAAATCCATCTACTCCATCAAGTAATATTCAAGATAAAAGGAACACAACCCTCAGAGAACTCCACAAGCTGATGTATAAACAAGACAAAGTTTGGTGGAACCATCATTTTTTCGAAAAGTATTTAGAATTAAAATTGATACCAAGAGGGTTAAGAATTCAATTATTCCCATCATTCGAATTCAGAAATCCAAGCCACAGTAAAGAATGGGAAGAGGCATTGTCAGAATGCTCAGACAAACTAATGAGAATACTTATAAAACATGACAAAGCCGAATACGACAGGTTAGAAGAAAAAGTTCAGGAATTAAATACACAAATAATAGAATTTGAAACTCTCACTAACTTTGAACAAACATACAAACAATACCAAAAAGAACTGGACAAATATGAACAAGAAATCAAACAAACTAAACAAGGAAAATTAAATAGAGACAAATCAGACTATGCGGACCATAAAGTATATAAATGGAAAAAAAGATATAACCAGAATCCTAGCAGCAGGCCGTCCAAAGTGAATATCATTCAGAGTGATGTCTCCGATACTGAGGGGGAACTATCAGATACACTAGATTCAGAGACAGAACCAGAAGCACAAACTTCTGATAATCCAATGAGATTTACGCGAGGGAAAAGAAAAGATTTTTTAGGCTCAAATGCCTCTTCAGTAGGAGACACACCAGAAGAGGCAGGGGGAAGACCAAAAAGAACAAACAAAAGTCAATCACAAAGCAAATCCAACAAGAAAGGTTGGAAACCCTATCAGAAACCTCCCAGAGCCCCAAGTCCATTCTCTCAAATAAAACTGAATCAATGAGAATTATCAATTTATCTCAAAAACTACTATCAGAAGATCATATAAAGGTACTTTCTAAAGGGATGTCTTTCTGTCCCACGCCAAAGCTAGATAAATTTGAGACCATTAAAGATATAAATCTATTTATCAGAAAAATAGCTTTACGCAGATTTTACAAGAACAGACGTAATACAACAGACATGCCCTCTAATGAAAACTGGACTAGTGAAGAACTAAACTCTTTGGAAAATCTAGAAAGTCTACTGCAAGACAATGAAGAGCTCAGTACTGAATCAGTAGAAGCGGAAAAAAATAAGAACCAATGGAGAAATAAGATTATTAATAAATCAAAATTCATGCCCAAATTCAATCAATGCCCACAACTCCAAGTATTCAATGATATTGTATGTGAACAGGTTCTAGGAATCTCAGATCAAAACCCACATTACAACTTAAACAAACAAGAATACTTGGCATTGAAGGATTTAAAATCCTGGAAGGATGTGATAATCAGGAATGCAGACAAGGGCGGTAACATCGTTCTCTGGCCTCTGAATATGTATAAAAAGGAAACAGAAAAACAACTTAAAGATACCCAATGCTATCAAAAGTTGAGATACAACCCAGGAAAAGAATTCCTGAATCAATACATAACTCTAATAAACAAAGCCAGATATGAGAATATAATAACAATTAAAGAATTTAATTTTTTAAAAGTTACAAACCCCACAACAGCTACTTTTTATCTCATTCCAAAAATCCACAAAAACAGCAAACACCCTCCAGGACGCCCGATCGTATCGGGCATTAATAGCCTGACCGAGAAGGCAAGCAAATATGTGGATTACAGATTAAGAGGCTACTTATCACAGATTTCTTCGTATGTACAGGACACAACAGATGTGTTATTACAACTGGAAAATGTACATCTTTCTGCGGACACTTGGTTAGTGACAGCTGACGTTGAGTCACTGTACACCTGCATAGCACATGACCTAGGTATTGCAGCTGTTAAATGGTTCCTGAAAATGGGCTCTGAAGAAGATCCACTACACGATGATTTCATAATTCAACTTTTGCAGTTCGTGTTGAGTCACAATTTCTTTACCTTCAATAATGGCTTTTACCTCCAAAAGAGAGGCACGGCAATGGGCACAGCATGTGCTCCCACCTATGCGAACCTTTTCTTAGGTTGGTGGGAGCACCTGGTGGTATTCTCAGATACCAATCAAAAGCATCTGAACAAAGTTCCCCTCTGGATTCGTTACATTGACGACGTGTTCTTCCTTTGGGAAGGCACAAAATCAGAATTAGAAGAATTCTTAACAATACTTAATACCAACAATCTAAATATTAAATTGACATATGAAACAGATCTAAATGAAATCCACTTTCTTGACTTGAAAATCACAAAAACACAAACTGGCAATATAATAACAGATGTCTACCGGAAAGAAACATCAACAAACAGCGTACTTCACAGCTCCAGTGCCCATGCACCGAATACAATCAGAGCGCTCCCCACGGGAGAATTTCTCCGAATGAGGCGGAATTGCACATTGGATACTGACTATCAAGTGAGAGCCAAGGAATTATCTGCAAGACTCCAAGCGAGGGGCTATAGTAAACGAGCTATAAAAAAGGCAGAATATCAGGCCAGATCGACTGTTAGAAAGGAATTATTGAAGAAAAAAATCAAACCTCAACAGGAAGAAATAAGATTTATCTCTACATATAACCCCAAAAGTACACAAATTGTGAAGATACTCCAAAACAACTGGCATATTTTAAGGTCAGATCCAATACTATCACGTATATTAGGAGACAAAGTGCAAACCGGATACAGGAGAACCAAAAATCTAAAAGATCTAATAAGCCCAAGTCACTTTGGAGGCCAGAGAACCAGAGGAGCAATCTCAAAAGGGTCACATAAATGTGGGACATGTAGCACTTGTACCTACATGGTCAAAAGACTCAACATTCAGGATCGTTTCAATAAAACTCACAAAATCAATGAGTACATCAACTGCCACACAGAAGGAGTAATTTATGCATTAACCTGCAAATGTAATTTAACATACATAGGCATGACAACCAGAAAGATCCGTACGAGAGTACAAGAACATTTAAGAAATATTAAAAATGCCTCAAAAGACATGGATGCAGGCAAACAACTAACATCAGTAGCCCGTCACTTCTATTCTAAACATAATTCTAAACAATCAGAACTGAAATGTTATGGTATTCAAAGAATAAGTGTAGGCATCAGAGGAGGAGACATTGAAACAAAACTCCTGCAGGCTGAAAGTAGATGGATCTTTCTACTAAACACAGTACAACCTCATGGCCTTAATGAACAAAACAACTTTTCTGCCTTTTTATAATTTCCCAAGGATAAAATATTATAATAAAAAAAATGTGTCTTAAGCACAAACAAATACTGCTATAAGATCTCAATATCATATAAATGCATATAGATACAATTTGGTACACATAACACAATGTAACCATCCAAGGGGATGAGTATTATTATCTCTACACAAAAAATATCACTCAGCAATAATTCTGCACGGTATGCACCAATTGTTAAATATCATCTTAAACAGTTGATATTAAAACCAAGAAAAACTATTTGTCTTAGAAAAATAATGAACAAAAAATAAATAAAACAATAAGGTCTAGCCTAGTGGAAGATTTTACCCACACAACAAAGTTGAATTAATAAAACAAACACTCACTGTTGATTTTTAAACACACTTTCACACATATTAGTTAATTTTAGTTCATTAAATCACAAGCACTATTCACACTTTAATAGCAGGTTTGTTTCACATAATATTGCAATATGGACATATTTGACAATGTCAGCCATACACTCAAACATGTACTAAAATCACACATCATGTAATAAAGGCATCTGTGTTATTTCACTATTCACTCAAGGATGTTAAATTAAAGTAAAATTGAGAAAAATTATACCAAAGACACTATAATATCACTAAATATAGGAATTAATTCACGACAGTGTAACTTCTTCACGGGCAAAGCTAGAAAACTTCAACATCCTAAGAGGCTAATGTGGTTTAATCCACTTTTTCCAATATAGAATATATAGAATGTTACTAAAACCCCATGGGGAGACTTCTAACTGTAAATATGATGGAGACTAAAAAATCAGATAAGTAAAATATAGGAGTCCGTAAAGATACCATTCAGAGAAAACATGTCTCTAAAATGCATCATTATATAAAAGGCAAATAAACGATACACAGTGTTATATTAAACACTCAAGATGAGGATTAACCTGTCTAATGAGTGATACCAAAAAGAAGCTATAAAGAGTTAATAATCGGGGATCGCGAAGTATCAAATACTTTTACTAATATGCATCAAAATACTATAAATATCAAAGATCAACTATGTATAAAGACGAAAAATTAGTCTATTTCCCAAACGTTGTACTTATGTTACAATTAACATTGGTAAGAAAAGTAAATTGGAAGGAAATAAACAGTAGTGAATACGAAATGTCACAGAACATCACAGAAGGGGTGTGATAACCCCAGAACCAATCAAAGTCTACTTTAACGAATGACAACCCTAGTGGGCGTGAACCACACGCTATAAAAAGCCAAGTTTCCCGCGGCGCGATGTCCTTTGAAAAAGCCGGGTCACGGCGAAACATGTCAGGAAAGATAGGGAAATGGTGAGGAGTCCTAGGAGCTCCTGTGTTTTTAGGCAAGCCTTAAGCTGCATATAAAAATACTGTAGTCGATACTGGTACTATTGGAGTTACATGAGATCAGTTTCCACCTTTGGAATGATATAGTCCTATAACTCTTAATATTAAGTAGAGAGCAAGCACCGCTGACAGCTGCAACCTAGACTCAGAATATTTGCAAGTAAAATAAAAATTCCAGTTGCAAACTGTCTAGCTGCTCTCTCTAAACGATACTAACAATATTTTATCTTAAAGTTTGTAAAGCCTAATGAATCCAGTTACTAATCGTGTGTGTTTTCAGCTGTGTTAAAACACAACGATATGACTGACCGCAATCTTACATAAGCGGCTCAAACTATAACTAACAAATCTATGAATGGTACCATACAGCAAGGGAAATGTGTAGGTATTAATAGAGGAAATTACTTAGAGCAATGATAAGCTCAATAGAACACAAATGACACAGAAAGTGAGGAGTGGGGTTTACATTGACAAGTACACTTGATAGCGAACCCTAATCGACGAATTATTCGTAGTGCTAAACATACTATCACGCTGACAAGTATATGCGAGAGCGAATCCCAATTGAGGAAGCATTTATTACGCTCTCCATATTAAGTATTAACAACAGCGAATAATACTGACATTACAGGATTAGCTATACCCCCGCACACTAAATATATAGCACTTTCTCTGCAGTAGTTAAGCTAATATAATAGCAAGTGTATTTGATAGTAAATCTAAATAGACGTACTATTCGTTACGCTCTTCTTACTTAATAGTAGGAACAGCATTAATACTGCCAATAACGGATCTGCTATAATCCGCACACTAAACAAGTAATGCTTTTCTGCAGAGACGAAATCAATAGAGTACTACCATATTGAAAATTTATTAAACCTCTACCTACAGCATCGAATACCTACAATAGGCATTGTGAGTCATAAGAGATAGGAATATAGGAGGTACAATGTTATTAATAACACGCCCAGAATCTTTTGAGAGCGTGATAGTAGCATGAATACGGAGTAACGTGTCTGCCAGTCAATTCACCAGATGATAAAAGATTCAAAAGTGTATAGGAGACACTAAGCATACCCAGCAACTAGAGTGATAGAGATTAACTAAATTGTATTGTATTTATGTTCACTCTAGGCAAGGTATCACACTGTTTACTTTAGATGCTCAGACTAGTTACGACTCCTAGCACATATTAAAATCAAGGTGGAACTGAACCAACAATAATTAACCTATATGTATCCACTACCATTTGCAGTTTAAGTGTGTTTTTAATTTCTAATCCTATTTTAACATATACTATTAAAAGTTAAATTTTAAATTCAATCACTAGCATTTGTCAATATCCTGTATCCTTGTTCAGTACACATGATATATACAAGTCCGGAGTGCTATAGTGTGTATTCTTTTGGGAGCAAGTCCCTTCTTGCAACCAGTTGTAAATAAAATGATTACTAATACACCAGCACCTATACCCACAATAAACTAGTGACTAGAACTAGCTTGATAGCTATGGGTGATTCTTAGGCCTTGTCCATAATATTAAACAAGTAGTGCCATTGGTTTTGTTTTATATTAATTGTAACTTAGGTTAGGATTTATTTTACAGGTAATTTTTTATTTCTTTTAGCTAGGTAGTTATTAAATAGTTAATAACTATTTAATAACTATTCTAACTAGCTAAAATAAATACAAAGTTACCTGTAAAATAAATATAAATCCTAAAATAGCTACAATGTAATTATTAATTACATTGTAGCTATCTTACGGCTAGATTTAGAGTTTTGTCGGTAACGACCCGCGTAGCTAACGCTGGCTTTTTTCTGCCCGCACCTGTAAAATAACTCTGGTATTGAGAGTCCACAGAATGGCTGCGTAAGGCTCCAAAAAAGGAGCGTACAGCATATTTAACGCAACTTCAACTCTCGATACCAGAGTTGCTTACAGACGCGGCCAGCTTCAAAAACGTGCTCGTGCACGATTCCCCCATAGAAAACAATGGGGCTGTTTGAGCTGAAAAAAAACTAACACCTGCAAAAAAGCCGCGTTCAGCTCCTAACGAGGCCCCATTGTTTCCTATGGGGAAACACTTCCTACGTCTGCACCTAACACCCTAACATGTACCCCGAGTCTAAACACCCCTAACCTTACACTTATTAACCCCTAATCTGCCGCCCCCGCTATCGCTGACCCCTGCATATTATTTTTAACCCCTAATCTGCCGCTCCGTACACCCCCGCCACCTACATTATCCCTATGTACCCCTAATCTGCTGCCCTAACATCGCCGACCCCTATATTATATTTATTAACCCCTAATCTGCCGCCCCCAATGTCGCCTCCACCTAACTACACTTATTAACCCCTAATCTACCGACCAGACCTGAGCGCTACTATAATAAATGTATTAACCCCTAATCCGCCTCATTCCCGCCTCAATAACCCTATAATAAATAGTATTAACCCCTAATCTGCCCTCCCTAACATTGCCGACACCTAACTTCAAGTATTAACCCCTAATCTGCCGACAGGAGCTCACCGCTATTCTAATAAATGTATTAACCCCTAAAGCTAAGTCTAACCCTAACACTAACAGCCCCCTAAGTTAAATATAATTTAAATCTAACGAAATAAATTAACTCTTATTAAATAAATTATTCCTATTTAAAGCTAAATACTTACCTTAAAAATAAATCCTAATATAGCTACAATATAAATTATAATTATATTATAGCTATTTTAGGATTTATATTTATTTTACAGGTAACTTTGTATTTATTTTAACCAGGTACAATAGCTATTAAATAGTTAAGAACTATTTAATAGCTAAAATAGTTAAAATAATTACAAAATTACCTGTAAAATAAATCCTAACCTAAGTTACAATTAAACCTAACACTACACTATCAATAAATTAATTAAATAAAATACCTACAATTATCTACAATTAAACCTAACACTACACTATCAATAAATAAATTAAATACAATTCCTACAAATAAATACAATGAAATAAACTAACTAAAGTACAAAAAATAAAAAAGAACTAAGTTACAAAAAATAAAAAAATATTTACAAACATTAGAAAAAAATTACAACAATTTTAAACTAATTACACCTACTCTAAGCCCCCTAATAAAATAACAAAGACCCCCAAAATAAAAAAATGCCCTATCCTATTCTAAATTACAAAAGTTCAAAGCTCTTTTACCTTACCAGCCCTGAACAGGGCCCTTTATGGGGCATGCCCCAAAGAATTCAGCTCTTTTGCCTGTAAAAGAAAAATACAACCCCCCCCCAACATTACAACCCACCACCCACATACCCCTAATCTAACCCAAACCCCCCTTAAATAAACCTAACACTAAGCCCCTGAAGATCTTCCTACCTTATCTTCACCATACCAGGTTCACCGATCGATCCAGAAGAGCTCCTCCGATGTCGTGATCCAAGCCCAAGCGTGGGGCTGAAGAGGTCCATGATCCGGCTGAAGTCTTCATCCAAGCGGGAGCTGAAGAGGTCCATGATCCGGATGAAGTCTTGTATCAACGGCATCTTCAATCTTCTTTCTTCCGGATCCATCTTGCAGACCTCCGACGCGGAACATCCTGCTGGCCCGACGGACTACCGACGAATGAAGGCTCCTTTAAGGGACGTCATCCAAGATGGCGTCCCTCGAATTCCGATTGGCTGATAGGATTCTATCAGCCAATCGGAATTAAGGTAGGAAAAATCTGATTGGCTGATTAAATCAGCCAATCAGATTAAAGTTCAATCCAATTGGCTGATTCAATCCGATCAGCCAATAGAATGCGAGCTCAATCTGATTGGCTGATCGGATCGGCCAATCGGATTGAACTTGATTCTGATTGGCTGATTCCATCAGCCAATCAGAATTTTCCTACCTTAATTCCGATTGGCTGATAGAATCCTATCAGCCAATCGGAATTCGAGGGATGCCATCTTGGATGACGTCCCTTAAAGGAGCCTTCATTCATCGGTAGTCCGTCGGGCCAGCAGGATGTTCCGCGTCGGAGGTCTGCAAGATGGATCCGGAAGAAAGAAGATTGAAGATGCCGTTGATAGAAGACTTCATCCGGATCATGGACCTCTTCAGCTCCCACTTGGATGAAGACTTCAGCCGGATCATGGACCTCTTCAGCCCCCCGCTTGGGCTTGGATCACGACATCGGAGGAGCTCTTCTGGATCGATCGGTGAACCTGGTATGGTGAAGATAAGGTAGGAAGATCTTCAGGGGCTTAGTGTTAGGTTTATTTAAGGGGGGTTTGGGTTAGATTAGGGGTATGTGGGTGGTGGGTTGTAATGTTGGGGGAGGGTATTGTATGTGTTTTTTTTACAGGCAAAAGAGCTGAATTCTTTGGGGCATGCCCCGCAAAGGGCCCTGTTTAGGGCTGGTAAGGTAAAAGAGCTTTGAACTTTAGTAATTTAGAATAGGGTAGGGCATTTTTTTATTTTGGGGGTCTTTGTTATGTTATTAGGGGGCTTAGAGTAGGTGTAATTAGTTTAAAATTGTTGTAATATTTTTCTGATGTTTGTAAATATTTTTTTATTTTTTGTAACTTAGTTCTTTTTTATTTTTTGTACTTTAGTTAGTTTATTTCATTGTAGTTTTTTGTAGGTATTGTATTTAATTTATTTATTGATAGTGTAGTGTTAGGTTTAATTGTAACTTAGGTTAGGATTTATTTTACAGGTAATTTTGTAATTATTTTAACTATTTTAGCTATTGTACCTGGTTAAAATAAATACAAAGTTACCTGTAAAATAAATATAAATCCTAAAATAGGTATAATATAAATATAATTTATATTGTAGCTATATTAGGATTTATTTTACAGGTAAGTATTTAGCTTTAAATAGGAATAATTTATTTAATAAGAGTTAATTAATTTCGTTAGATTTAAATTATATTTAACTTAGGGGGGTGTTAGTGTTAGGGTTAGACTTAGCTTTAGGGGTTAATAAATTTATTAGAATAGCGGTGAGCTCCAGTCGGCAGATTAGGGGTTAATGTTTGAAGTTAGGTGTCGGCGATGTTAGGGAGGGCAGATTAGGGGTTAATACTATTTATTATAGGGTTAGTGAGGCGGATTAGGGGTTAATAACTTTATTATAATAGCGGTGCGGTCCGCTCGGCAGATTAGGGGTTAATAAGTGTAGGCAGGTGGAGGCGACGTTGTGGGGGGCAGATTTGGGGTTAATAAATATAATATAGGGGTCGGCGGTGTTAGGGGCAGCAGATTAGGGGTACATAAGGATAACGTAAGTAGCGGCGCTTTGCGGTCGGCAGATTAGGGGTTAATTATTGTAGGTTGCTGGCAGCGACGTTGTGGGGGGTAGGTTAGGGGTTAATAAATATAATACAGGGGTTGGCGGTGTTAGGGGCAGCAGATTAGGGGTACATAAGGATAACGTAGGTGGCGGTCGGCAGATTAGGGGTTAAAAAAATGTAATCGAGTGGCGGCGATGTGGGGGGACCTCGGTTTAGGGGTACATAGGTAGTTTATGGGTGTTAGTGTACTTTAGAGCACAGTAGTTAAGAGCTTTATGAACCGGCGTTAGCCCAGAAAGCTCTTAACTACTGACTTTTTTCTGCGGCTGGAGTTTTGTCGTTAGAATTCTAACGCTCACTTCAGACACGACTCTAAATACCGGAGTTAGGAAGATCCCATTGAAAAGATAGGATACGCAATTGACGTAAGGGGATCTGCGGTATGGAAAAGTCGTGGCTGAAAAGTGAGCGTTAGACCCTTTCCTGACTGACTCCAAATACCGGCGGTAGCCTAAAACCAGCGTTAGGAGCCTCTAACGCTGGTTTCACGGCTACCGCCAAACTCCAAATCTAGGCCTTAGGGTTTATTTTACAGCTAAGTATTTAGTTTTAAATAGGAATAATTTATTAAAGTATAGTGTAGTGTTAGGTGTAATTGTAACTTAGGTTAGTTTTTATTTTACAGGTAAATTTATCTTTATTGTAACTAGGTAGCTATTAAATAGTTAATAACTATGTAATAGCTATTGTACCTAGTTAAAATAAATTGAAATTTGCCTGTAAAATAAAAATAAATCCTAATATAGCTACAATATAATTATTATTTATATTGTAGCTATATTAGGGTTTATTTTATAGGTAAGTATTTAGTTTTAAATAGGATTAATTTAGTTAATAATAGACATATTATTTAGATTTATTTAATTAATATTTAAGTTAGGGGGGTGTTAGGGTTAGTGTTAGACTTAGGTTTAGGGGTTAATAATTTTATTACAGTGGCGGTGGTGTAGGGGGGGCAGGATAGGGGTTAATAAATTTATTATAGGTGGCGACGGTGTAGGGGGGGCAGATTAGGGGTTAATAAGTTTAATATAGGTTGCGGCGGGGTCCGGGAGCGGCGGTTTAGGGGTTAAACTATTTATTTAGTTGCGGCGGGGTCCAGGATCGGCAGGATAGGGGTTAATAAATTTATTATAGATGGCGGCGGTATAGGGGGGGCAGGATAGGGGTTACTAGGTATAATGTAGGTGGCGGTGGGGTCCGGGAGCGGCGGTTTAGGGGTTAATACATTTATTATAGTTGCGGCGTGGTCTAGGAGTGGCGGTTTAGGGGTTAATAACTTTATTTAGTTGCGGGGGGCTCCGGGGGCGCCGGTATAGGGGGTAGAACAGTGTAGTTAGTGTGGGTGCTTAGTGACAGGGGTATCAATAAAGCTGTCAAAAAGCCGAAGAGCAGCGAGATCGGATGAGTGATAACTCTTACAGTCCGCTGCTCATAGCCCCGTACTTGGTGCGCGGCTTTTTGACAACTTTTTTGATAACTTAGGCAAAATTTTGCAGGTCCGCGGCGGCGATGGTAGGCGAGCTTAGGCGGGCGTATTGAACCGGCGAAGGCAGGTAAAGTAGACACGTTGATAACTAGGCCTCTATATCTCTAGCAATGGAAACATTTGTTACTGTAAGTGCAAGAAAATTGTGGAACTCATTACATGAGGAGGTAGTAATTGCCAATACCTTAGATACATTTAATGGTTTAGATACATTTCTGGCTAGAAACAGAATTCAGGTATATAAATGATTGTGTTAAATGGGTCACCTTTTAGGGGGATTAATTTAAGCTCAACTGAAGCTTTTTTGTAAGTATATTAGACTTGTATAGGTTGAACTCAATGGACTTCTGTCTTTTTTCATCCTCATCTACTATGTTACTATGTTATCTATCTATCTATCTATCTATCTATTTATCTATCTACTTATTATCTCTATCTATCACTCTATCATCTATCTATCTATGTATCTAGGCATTGCTGTTTATTTCTCTGTTTGTATATTCATGTAATATTGCTTCTGTTTATGAATAATATGCAATGAGCAGTTCTTAAAATAGCAGTAATCCTTTGCAAGAGATTAAGCGAGTGTGAGGGCTTGAGGGGTCCCACCCCCAGATAATGTTACACATATCGTAACCTGAAGCAAACAACAGGAACATAGCAAGCCATGTGCTGAGATATACTAGTGTAAACTTGCTTTACTGCTGGAAGCCATCAACTGGGTATACAGAAGTGCAGCTCTCAGGAGGTAGGTGCTGGTTGTCAGGCAGTAGCCTACAGAGGGTAGGTGCTGGTTGTCAGGCAGTAGTAAACAGAGGGTAGGTGCTGGTCATCAGGCAGTAGCAAACAGAGGGTAGGTGCTGGTTGTCAGGCAGTAGTAAACAGGGGGTAGGTGCTGGTTGTCAGGCAGTAGTAAACAGAGGGTAGGTGCTGGTTGTCAGGCAGTAGCAAACAGAGGGTAGGTGCTGGTTGTCAGGCAGTAGTAAACAGAGGGTAGGTGCTGGTTGTCAGGCAGTAGCCTACAGAGGGTAGGTGCTGGTTGTCAGGCAGTAGCAAACAGAGGGTAGGTGCTGGTTGTCAGGCCGTAGTAAACAGAGGGTAGGTGCTGGTTGTCAGGCAGTAGTAAACAGAGGGTAGGTGCTGGTTGTCAGGCAGTAGTAAACAGAGGGTAGGTGCTGGTTGTCAGGCAGTAGCAAACAGAGGGTAGGTGCTGGTCGTCAGGCAGTAGCAAACAGAGGAATGGTGCCGGTCGTCAGGCAAAAAGAAAATAGAGTGTAGGTGCTGGAAGTCAGGCAGTAGCCTACAGAGGGTAGGTGCTGGAAGTCAGGCAGTAGCAAACAGAGGGTAGGTGCTGGAAGTCAGGCAGTAGCAGAGGGTAGGTGCTGGAAGTAAGGCAGTAGCAAATGGAGGGTAGGTGCTGGAAGTCAGGCAGTAGCCTACAGAGGGTAGGTGCTGGAAGTCAGGCAGTAGCAAACAGAGGGTAGGTTCTGGAAGTCAGGCAGTAGCAAACAAAGGGTAGGTGCTGAAAGTCAGGCAGTAGCAAACAGAGGGTAGGTGCTGGAAGTCAGGCAGTTGCAAACAGAGGGTAGGTGCTGGCTGTCAGGCAGTAGCAAACAGAGGGTAGATTCTGGAAGTCAGGCAATAGCAAACGGAGGGCAGGTGCTGGAATTCAGGCAGTAGCAAACAGAGGGTAGGTGCTGGACGTCAGGCAGTAGCAAACAGAGGGTAGGTGCTGGAAGTCAGGCAGCAGCAAACAGAGGGTAGGTGCTGGAAGTCAGGCAGTAGTAAACAGAGGGTAGGTGCTGGAAGTCAGGTGATAGCAAATATAGGGTTGGTGCTGGAAGTCAGGCAGTAGCAAACGGAGGGTAGGTGCTGGAAGTCAGGCAGTAGCAAACAGACGGCAGGTGCTGGAAGTCAGGCAGTTGCAAACAGACGGCAGGTGCTGGAATTCAGGCAGTAGCAAACAGAGGGTAGGTGCTGGAAGTCAGGCAGTAGTAAACAGAGGGTAGGTGCTGGAAGACAGGCAGTAGTAAACAGAGGGTAATTGCTGGAAGTCAGGCAGTAGCAAACGGAGGGCAGGTGCTGGAAGTCAGGCAGTAGCAAACAGAGGGTAGGTGCTGGACGTCAGGCAGTAGCAAACAGAGAGTAGGTGCTGGAAGTCAGGCAGTAGTAAACAGAGGGTAGGTGCTGGAAGTCAGGCAGTAGCAAACAGAGGGTAGGTGCCGGCCGTCAGGCAATAGTAAATAGAGGGTAGGTGCGTGAAGTCAGGCAGTAGCCTACAGAGGGTAGGTGCTGGAAGTCAGGCAGTAGCAAACAGAGGGTAGGTGCTGGAAGTCAGGTAGTAGCAGAAGGTTGGTGCTGGAAGTCAGGCAGTAGCAAATGGAGGGTAGGTGCTGGAAGTCAGGCAGTAGCCTACAGAGGGTAGGTGATGGACATCAGGCAGTAGCCTACAGAGGGTAGGTGCTGGAAGTCAGGCAGTAGCAAACAGAGGGTAGGTTCTGGAAGTCAGGCAGTAGCAAACAAAGGGTAGGTGCTGAAAGTTAGGCAGTAGCAAACAGAGGGTAGGTGCTGGAAGTCAGGCAGTAGCAAACATAGGGTAGGTGCTGGATGTCAGGCAGTAGCAAACAGACGGTAGATGCTGGAAGTCAGGCAGTAGCAAACGGAGGGCAGGTGCTGGAAGTCAGGCAGTAGCAAACAGCGGGTAGGTGCTGGCTTCAGGCAGTAGCAAACAGAGGGTAGGTGCTGGAAGTCAGGCAGTAGTAAACAGAGGGTAGGTGCTGGAAGTCAGGCCATAGCAAATATAGGGTTGGTGCTGGAAGTCAGGCAGTAGCAAACGGAGGGTAGGTGCTGGAAGTCAGGCAGTAGCAAACAGAGGGTAGGTGCTGGAAGTCAGGCAGTAGAAATTAGAGGTTAGGTGCTGGACATCAGGCAGTAGCTTACAGAGGGTAGATGCTGGAAGTCAGGCAGTAGCAGACAGAGGGTAGGTGCTGGAAGTCAGGCAGTTGCAAACGGAGGGTAAGTGCTGGAAGTCAGACAGTAGTCTACAGAGGGTAGGTGCTGGACGTCAGGCAGTAGCCTACAGAGGGTAGGTGCTGGAAATCAGGCAGTAGCCTACAGAGGGTAGGTGCTGGAAGTCAGGCAGTAGCCTACAGGGGGTAGGTGCTGGAAGTCAGGTAGTAGCAATCAGAGGGTAGGTTCTGGAAGTAAGGCAGAAGCAAACAAAGGGTAGGTGCTGGAAGTCAGGCAGTAGCAAACAGAGGGTAGTTGCTGGAAGTCAGGCAGTAGCAAACAGAGGGTAGGTGCTGGATGTCAGGCAGTAGTAAACAGAGGGTAGGTGCTGGAAGTCAGGCAGTAGTAAACAGAGGGTAGGTGCTGGAAGTCAGGCAGTAGCAAACGGAGGGTAGGTGCTGGAAGTCAGGCAGTAGCAAACAGAGGGTAGGTGCTGGAAGTCAGGCAGTAGAAATTAGAGGTTAGGTTCTGGACATCAGGCAGTAACTTACAGAGGATAGGTGCTGGAAGTCAGGCAGTAGCAAACAGAGGGTAGGTGCTGGAAATCAGGCAGTAGCAAACGGAGGGTAGGTGCTGGAAGTCAGACAATAGTCTACAGAGGGTAGGTGCTGGACATCAGGCAGTAGCCTACAGAGGGTAGGTGCTGGAAATCAGGCAGTAGCCTACAGAGGGTAGGTGCTGGAAGTCAGGCAGTAGCCTACAGAGGGTAGGTGCTGGAAGTCAGGTAGTAGCAATCAGAGGGTAGGTTCTGGAAGTCAGGCAGTAGCAAACAAAGGGTAGGTGCTGGAAGTCAGGCAGTAGCAAACAGAGGATAGGTGCTGGACGTCAGGCAGTAGCAAACAGAGGGTAGGTGCTGGAAGTCAGGCAGTAGCAAATGGAAGGTAGGTGCTGGATGTCAGGCAGTAGCAAATGGAGGGTAGGTGCTGGAAGTCAGGCAGTAGTAAACAGAGGGTAGGTGCTGGAAGTCAGGCAGTAGCAAACAGAGAGTAGGTTGCTGGAAGTCAGGCAGTAGTAAACAGATGGTAGGTGCTGAAAGTCAGGCAATAGCAAATAGAAGGTAGGTACTGGAAGTCAGGCAGTAGCAAATGGAGGGTAGGTGCTGGAAGTCAGGCAGTAGCAAACAGAGGGTAGGTGCTGGAAGTCAGGCAGTAGTAAACAGAGGGTAGGTGCTGGAAGTCAGGCAGTAGAAATTAGAGGTTAGGTGCTGGACATAAGGCAGTAGCTTACAGAGGGTAGGTGCTGGAAGTCAAGCAGTAGCAATCAGAGGGTAGGTGCTGGAAGTCGGGCAGTAGCAAACAGAGGGGAGGTGCTGGTCATCAGGCAGTAGCACACAGAGGGTAGCTGCTGGAAGTCAGGCAGTAGCCTACAGAGGGTAGGTGATGGAAGTCAGGCAGTAGGAAACAGAGGGTAGGTGCTGGAAGTCAGGCAGTAGCCTACAGAGGATAGGTGCTGGAAGTCAGGCAGTAGCCTACAGAGGGTAGGTGCTGAACATCAGGCAGTAGCCTACAGAGGGTAGGTGCTGGACATCAGGCAGTAGCCTACAGAGGGTAGGTGCTGGAAGTCAGGCAGTAGCAAACAGAGGGTAGGTGCTGGACGTCAGGCAGTAGCCTACAGAGGTAGGTGCTGGACGTCAGGCAGTAGCAAACAGAGGGTAGGTGCTGGACGTCAGGCAGTAGCAAACAGAGGGTAGGTGCTGGACGTCAGGTAGTGGAAAACAGGGGGTAGGTGCTGGAAGTCAGGTGCTGGGTAACAGCTCTCAGTAAGATAGGTGCTGGGTAACAGCTCTCAGTAAGATAGGTGCTGGGTAACAGCTCTCAGTAAGATAGGTGCTGGGTAACAGCTCTCATTAAGATAGGTGCTGGGTAACAGCTCTCAGGAGGTAGGTGCTGGGTAACCGCTCTCATTAGGTGGGTGGTGGATGACAACTTAGAGGAGGTGAGTTCTGGGTAACAGATCTCAGAAGGTGGGTGGTGGGTAACAGATCTGAAGAGGTAGGTGGTAGTTGACTGCTGGTCTCATGAGGTAGGTTCAGGGTTTTTTGAGCTTTGGGAAGTTCTCAGTATATGGTGAATGAGCTGGATACGGAGGTTGGCACTGTCTATCTCCTCAGCCATATATATTATATGTTGTGTGAGATGTTGGGCTGGGGGCTAAGCTGGATATCTGACCCTGGAGGGTCCTGTTGTGTTGTTATATTAAGGCTTAGTGACAAACAAAACCAACAGATAGGAGAGAAGGTAGCTTTGTATTCTATGTCACTCCAGTATAGCATGTGACCTCACAAGGTTATTTCATTATAATGAGATGTCTGCATGGATTTGTTCCCTAGGCCACCTATGCTGGTGCCTAGGGCAGCAGATTTTGTAGGGTGGTTTTACAGTACCTAAACTCTACTGTGCTTTCCAAATATTTGGTTAATGTTATTACAAATGATTGAACCTTTGTGGTCTGATAGGGGTGCAGGACCCTAACATGTTTTCTGGTCCTTCAGGTTTGAGAAATATATGAGATATTTATCAGCTAAAACTGATGGTTTGGGGATTATGGGGCAGTAGACTTGCCAGTGCCTAGGGCAGCGTAGTTACTAATTATACCACTGACTAGGTGTCTGACATTTCCCATAACATCTATGTAAGTTTCCTCCCCTCCCCTCCCCCATCAAGTACTTCCTAGAGGGGCATCTAGGAGTTCTATAAACCCAAAGACAGCTTGTGTAGCGTTAAAGAGAAAGAGAGAGTTAATGTCTGAATGTGATACAGACTGAAGTAGGAGAAAAAATGTAAAGACAGAGAGATTCAGACAGAGAACGTAGTGAGAGACTGAGAGCTCAATGATCTACACCTCACCCGATCAGATGTTTTGTTTTTTTTAACGCTGACACTCACAAAGGCTGCCCTGGGGGAATGATCATAAAAAGGGGGCAGTCCCTGCGAGTAGCGAGATGTTTCCTATAGAAAGTAATGGAGCTTGTTGGAATGGGACACTTCGCTCAGTAGAGTGAAGTTAGCAGGGAGCGCACTTTGAGAATGAAATCCTGCAGCCAATATAAATCACATTACGCTGCTTTCTGTGTATAACATCTTACAATCACCTATATTTCCGTATGCCTGTGTTTGTTTATTAGGGTTATAAGTATTTGTAGTGACTGTTTTGAGAAAAGCTCGCCACATTTTTGTTTGCGAGAAAAAAACCCTGAGATCTGTAGTGCGAAAATTTTTACAGATGTACGTTGGGATTAGAGAGACAATTTCATATACACTGGTGGAACGTCCGTGTTCAGCCCATTTTACAGAAAAACGAAACAATTACACTTTGTATTTTGTTCTTATAAGTACGAATTTCTGTGTTTTTGTTTTTTTGCGCAACCTGTGCACTTAAATTACGATATACACTGCGCATATTTAATACAATTTATTTCTGTGTAGTTTAAAAACAAATTTTACATTTTTGATCAATTACTATTTTTGGTGAAGAATTTTAAGTTTTTTGACTCATCTTTTTCATGCACATTTTGTGTGAATGGTTTAATTATTTGTTTTGTAAGATTTTTAAAATACGAAAATTGTGCACTTTTGTAATGTCTGTATCTCCTTCCCATACGACAATGCAGCGAGACACCCTGTTTGCATCATCCCATTAGGGAAATAGAAGAACTGGCAGCATTCTTTAATAATCTCACCAGCCCAGAGACCTTTAGATTATCAGGCCCTGAGAGAAACAGATAGCACCTGATATTCAAAAGCTCGGCGCTCAGGTGAGATGATCTAGATCTCTCGTCAGTAAAGAGAGGTCACTAAAAAAATGTAAGAAGAACAAATTTTAATTTGAAAGATGTTTATCTCACTATGCAGGGTATATATAAGGTCTAAAGAAAATCCCAAAGGTTTTGCATAATTTCTCTCCATGCCGGAAAGGTTTTGAATATAAGGCCCATAATGAGAAATCAGAGCAAGACAAAGAGACGAGTGAGAGACAGAGAGAGAGACCGTAGCAAGACAGAGAGGGGCGTGATAGACAGAGAGAGAGACTGAAGCAAGACAGAGAGGGGAGTGAGAGTCAGAGAGAGAGAGAGACTGAAGCAAGACAGAGAAGGGCGTGAGAGTCAGAGAGAGAGAGATTGAAGCAAGACAGAGAGGGGAGTGAGAGTCAGAGAGAGAGAGACTGAAGCAAGACAGAGAGGGGCGTGAGAGTCAGAGAGAGAGAGATTGAAGCAAGACAGGGAGGGGCGTGAGAGTCAGAGAGAGAGAGACTGAGGCCAGACAGAGAGGGGAGTGAGAGTCAGAGAGAGAGACTGAAGCAAGACAGAGAGGGGAGTGAGAGACAGAGAGACTGAAGCAAGACAGAGAGGGGAGTGAGAGTCAGAGAGAGCGAGAGACTGAAACAAAACAGAAGGGAGTAAGGGACAGAGAGAGCGAGAAATATTGAAGCAAGACAGAGAGGGGCGTGAGAGTCAGAGAGAGAGAGAGATTGAAGCAACACAGTGAGGGGCGAGAGAGTCAGAGAGAGAGATAGAGAGAGAGACTGAAGCCAGACAGAGAGGGGATTAAGAGTCAGAGAGAGAGACTGAAGCAAGACATAGAGGGGTGAGAGACAGAGACAGAGAGACTGTAGCAAGACAGAGGGGAGTGAGAGACAGAGAGAAAGAGAGAGACTGAAGCAAGACAGAGAGGGGCGTGAGAGTCAGAGAGAGAGAGAGAGAGACTGAAGCAAGACAGAGAGGGGTGAGAGACAGAGACAGAGAGACTGTAGCAAGACAGAGGGGAGTTAGAGACAGAGAGAAAGAGAGAGAGAGACTGAAACAAGACAGAGAGGGGAGTGAGAGTCAGAGAGAGAGACTGAAGCAAGACAGAAAGGGAAGTGAGAGAAAGAGATAGAGACGGAAGCAAGACAGAGAGGGGAGTGAGAGTCAGAGAGAGAGACTGAAGCAAGACAGAGAGGGGGTAAGAGAGAGAGAGACTGTAGCAAGACAGAGAGGGGAGTGAGAGTCAGAGAGAGAGACTGAAGCAAGACAGAGAGGGGGTGAGAGAGAGAGAGACTGTAGCAAAACAGAGAGGGGAGTGAGAGGCAGAGAGAGAGAGACTGTAGCAAAACAGAGAGGGGAGTGAGAGGCAGAGAGAGAGAGAGACTGAAGCAAGACAGAGAGGGGTGTGAGAGTCAGAGAGAGAGAGGTTGAAGCAAGACAGGGAGGGGCATGAGAGTCAGAGAGAGAGAGACTGAGGCCAGACAGAGAGGGGAGTGAGAGTCAGAGAGAGAGACTGAAGCAAGACAGAGAGGGGAGTGAGAGACAGAGAGAGAGACTGAAGCAAGACAGAGAGGGGGTGAGAGACAGAGAGACTGAAGCAAGACAGAGAGGGGAGTGAGAGACAGAGAGAGAAAGACTGAAGCAAGACAGAGAGGGGCGTAAGAGTCAGAGAAAGAGAGAGACTGAAGCAAGACAGAGAGGGAGTGAGAGTCAGAGAGAGAGACTGAAGCAAGACAGAGAGGGGCGTAAGAGTCAGAGAAAGAGAGAGACTGAAGCAAGACAGAGAGGGGTGAGAGACAGAGACAGAGAGACTGTAGCAAGACAGAGAGGGGAGTGAGAGACAGAGAGAAAGAGAGAGAGAGACTGAAGCAAGACAGAGAGGGGAGTGAGAGTCAGAGAGAGTGAGACTGAAGCAAGACAGAGAGGCGAGTGAGAGTCAGAAAGAGAGACTGAAGCAAGACAGAAAGGGAAGTGAGAGACAGAGAGAGAGAGAGACGGAAGCAAGACAGAGAGGGGAGTGAAAGTCAGAGAGAGAGACTGAAGCAAGACAGAGAGGGGGTCAGAGACAGAGACAGAGAGACTGACGCAAGACATAGAGAGGAGTGAGAGACAGAGAGACTGAAGCAAGACAGAGAGGGGAGTGAGAGTCAGAGAGAAAGACTGAATCAAGACAGAAAGGGAAGTGAGAGACAGAGAGAGAGACGGAAGCAAGACAGAGAGGGGAGTGAGAGTCAGAGAGAGCGAGAGACTGAAACAAAACAGAAGGGAGTAAGGGACAGAGAGAGAGAAATATTGAAGCAAGACAGAGAGAGAGAAAGAGATTGAAGCAACACAGGGAGGGGCGTGAGAGTCAGAGAGAGAGAGACTGAAGCCAGACAGAGAGGGGATTAAGAGTCAGAGAGAGAGACTGAAGCAAGACATAGAGGAGTGAGAGACAGAGACAGAGAGACTGTAGCAAGACAGAGGGGAGTGAGAGACAGAGAGAAAGAGAGAGACTGAAGCAAGACAGAGAGGGGCGTGAGAGTCAGAGAGAGAGAGAGAGAGAGACTGAAGCAAGACAGAGAGGGGTGAGAGACAGAGACAGAGAGACTGTAGCAAGACAGAGGGGAGTTAGAGACAGAGAGAAAGAGAGAGAGAGACTGAAGCAAGACAGAGAGGGGAGTGAGAGTCAGAGAGAGAGACTGAAGCAAGACAGAAAGGGAAGTGAGAGAAAGAGATAGAGACAGAAGCAAGACAGAGAGGGGAGTGAGAGTCAGAGAGAGAGACTGAAGCAAGACAGAGAGGGGGTGAGAGAGAGAGAGAGACTGTAGCAAGACAGAGAGGGGAGTGAGAGTCAGAGAGAGAGACTGAAGCAAGACAGAGAGGGGGTGAGAGAGAGAGAGACTGTAGCAAAACAGAGAGGGGAGTGAGAGGCAGAGAGAGAGAGACTGTAGCAAAACAGAGAGGGGAGTGAGAGGCAGAGAGAGAGAGAGACTGAAGCAAGACAGAGAGGGGTGTGAGAGTCAGAGAGAGAGAGATTGAAGCAAGACAGGGAGGGGCATGAGAGTCAGAGAGAGAGAGACTGAGGCCAGACAGAGAGGGGAGTGAGAGTCAGAGAGAGAGACTGAAGCAAGACAGAGAGGGGAGTGAGAGACAGAGAGAGAGACTGAAGCAAGACAGAGAGGGGAGTGAGACAGAGAGAGAGACTGAAGCAAGACAGAGAGGGGGTGAGAGACAGAGAGACTGAAGCAAGACAGAGAGGGGAGTGAGAGACAGAGAGAGAAAGACTGAAGCAAGACAGAGAGGGGCGTAAGAGTCAGAGAAAGAGAGAGACTTAAGCAAGACAGAGAGGGAGTGAGAGTCAGAGAGAGAGACTGAAGCAAGACAGAGAGGGGCGTAGGAGTCAGAGAGAGAGACTGAAGCAAGACAGAGAGGGGTGAGAGACAGAGACAGAGAGACTGTAGCAAGACAGAGAGGGGAGTGAGAGACAGAGAGAAAGAGAGAGAGAGACTGAAGCAAGACAGAGATGGGAGTGAGAGTCAGAGAGAGTGAGACTGAAGCAAGACAGAGAGGCGAGTGAGAGTCAGAGAGAGAGACTGAAGCAAGACAGAAAGGGAAGTGAGAGACAGAGAGAGAGAGACGGAAGCAAGACAGAGAGGGGAGTGAAAGTCAGAGAGAGAGACTGAAGCAAGACAGAGAGGGGGTCAGAGACAGAGACAGAGAGACTGACGCAAGACATAGAGAGGAGTGAGAGACAGAGAGACTGAAGCAAGACAGAGAGGGGTGAGAGACAGGGACAGAGAGACTGGACTGTAGCAAGACAGAGAGGGGAGTGAGAGACAGAGAGAAAGAGAGAGAGAGACTGAAGCAAGACAGAGAGGGGATTGAGAGTCAGAGAGAGAGAGACTGAAGCAAGACAGAAAGGGAAGTGAGAGACAGAGAGAGAGAGACGGAAGCAAGACAGAGAGGGGAGTGAAAGTCAGAGAGAGAGAGACTGAAGCAAGACAGAGAGGGAAGTGAGAGTCAGAGAGAGAGACTGAAGCAAGACAGAGAGGGGAGTGAGAGACAGAGAGATAGAGACTGTAGCAAGACAGAGAGGGGAGTGAGAGACAGAGAGAGAGAGAGACTGAAACAAAACAGAAGGGAGTAAGGGACAGAGAGAGAGAAATATTGAAGCAAGACAGAGAGGGGCATGAGAGTCAGAGAGAGAGAAAGAGATTGAAGCAACACAGGGAGGGGCGTGAGAGTCAGAGAGAGAGAGAGAGAGACTGAAGCTAGACAGAGAGGGGAGTGAGAGTCAGAGAGAGAAAATAAAGCAAGACAGAGAGGGGTGAGAGACAGAGAGACTGTAGCAAGACAGAGAGGGGAGTGAGAGACAGAGAGAAAGAGAGAGACTGAAGCAAGACAGAGAGGGGAGTAAGAGTCAGAGAGAGTGAGACTGAAGCAAGACAGAGAGGGGAGTGAGAGTCAGAGAGAAAGACTGAAGCAAGACAGAAAGGGAAGTGAAAGACAGAGAGAGAGACGGAAGCAAGACAGAGAGGGGAGTGAGAGTCAGAGAGAGCGAGAGACTGAAACAAAACAGAAGGGAGTAAGGGACAGAGAGAGAGAAATATTGAAGCAAGACAGAGAGGGGCGTGAGAGTCAGAGAGAGAGAGAAAGAGATTGAAGCAACACAGGGAGGGGCGTGAGAGTCAGAGAGAGAGAGAGAGAGAAAGAGAGAGAGAGAGACTGAAGCTAGACAGAGAGGGGAGAGAGAGTCAGAGAGAGAGACTAAAGCAAGACAGAGAGGGGTGAGAGACAGAAAGACTGTAGCAAGACAGAGAGGGGAGTGAGAGACAGAGAGAAAGAGAGAGACTGAAGCAAGACAGAGAGGGGAGTGAGAGTCAGAGAGAGTGAGACTGAAGCAAGACAGAGAGGGGAGTGGGAGTCAGAGAGAAAGACTGAAGCAAGACAGAAAGGGAAGTGAGAGACAGAGAGAGAGACGGAAGCAAGACAGAGAGGGGAGTGAGAGTCAGAGAGAGACTGAAGCAAGACAGAGAGGGGGTCAGAGACAGAGACAGAGAGACTGACGCAAGACATAGAGAGGAGTGAGAGACAGAGAGACTGAAGCAAGACAGAGAGGGGTGAGAGACAGGGACAGAGAGACTGGACTGTAGCAAGACAGAGAGGGGAGTGAGAGACAGAGAGAAAGAGAGAGAGAGAGAGACTGAAGCAAGACAGAGAGGGGAGTGAGAGTCAGAGAGAAAGACTGAAGCAAGACAGAAAGGGAAGTGAGAGACAGAGAGAGAGACGGAAGCAAGACAGAGAGGGGAGTGAGAGTCAGAGAGAGAGACTAAAGCAAGACAGTGAGGGGGTGAGAGACAGAGACAGAGAGAATGTAGCAAGATAGAGAGGGGAGTGAGAGACAGAGAGAGAGACTGAAGCAAGACAGAGAGGGGAGTGAGAGTCAGAGAGAGAGACTGAAGCAAGACAGAGAGGGGCTGAGAGAGAGACTGTAGCAATACAGAGAGGGGAGTGAGAGACAGAGAGAGAGAGAGACTGAAGCAAGACAGAGAGGGGAGTGAGAGTCAGAGAGAGAGAGACTGAAGCAAGACAGAGAGGGGCGTAAGAGTCAGAGAGAGAGACTGAAGCAAGACAGAGATGGGCGTGAGAGTCAGAGAGAGAGATTGAAGCAAGACAGGGAGGGGCGTGAGAGTCAGAGAGAGAGAGAGAGACTGAAGCCAGACAGAGACAGAGAGACTGTAGCAAGACAGAGAGGGGAGTGAGAGTCAGAGAGAGAGAGAGACTGAAGCAAGACAGAGAGGGGCGTGAGAGTCGGAGAGAGAGAGAGAGATTAAAGCAAGACAGGGAGGGGCGTGAGAGTCAGAGAGAGAGAGAGAGAGAGACTGAAGCCAGACAGAGAGGGGAGTGAGAGTCAGAGAGAGACTGAAGCAAGACAGAGAGGGGTGAAATGAATCCACAGTGGAGGAATTTATATATTTATTTACTTATTAGTTCTGCTTAGGTCCAGTTTCACATATTGCAATTTTTTTTAAAATTGTGTGAGAGACAGAGAGAGAGAGACTGATGCAAGACAGAGAGAGAGACTGTAGCAAGACAGAGAGGGGCGTGAGAGAGAGAGCAAAAGATAATAACAAGACAGAGAGAGGAGTGAAAACAGAGAGAGTCAGAAGCAAGACAGAGAGGGGGTTGAGAGACAGAGAGAGAGACTGAAACAAGACAGAGAAAGAGACTGAAGCAAGACATAGAGGGGAGTGAGAGTCAGAGAGAGCAAGAGACTGAAGCAAGACATAGAGGGGAGTGAGAGTCAGAGAGAGCAAGAGACTGAAGCAAGACATAGAGAGGCGTCAGAGACAGAGAGAGACTGAAGCAAGACATAGAGAGGCGTGAGAGACAGAGAGAGAAAGACTGATGCAAGACAGAGAGAGGCGTGAGAGACAGAGAGAGAAAGACTGATGCAAGACAGAGAGAGGCGTGAGAGACAGAGAGAGAAAGACTGATGCAAGACAGAGAGAGGCGTGAGAGACAGAGAGAGAAAGACTGTAGCAAGACAGAGAGGGGCGTGAGAGAGAGATAGCAAAAGATAATAACAAGACAGAGAGAGGAGTGAAAACAGAGAGAGAGAGACTGAAGCAAGACAGAGAGAGGCGTGAGAGACCGAGAAAGAGAGACTGATGCAAGACAGAGAGAGGCATGAGAGACAGAGAGAGAGAGAGACTGTAGCAAGACAGAGAGGGGCGTGAGAGACAGAGAGAGAGAGACTGAAGCAAGACAGAGAGGGGTATGAGAGACAGAGAGAGAGAGAGAGAGAGAGAGAGGGAGACTGAAGCAAAACAGAAGGGAGTTAGGGACAGAGAGAGAGAGAGAGACTGAAGCAAGACAGAAAAGGGAGTGAGAGTCAGAGAGAGAGATAGAAATATTGAAGCAATACAGAGAGGGGCGTGAGAGTCAGAGAGAGAGAGAGACTGAAGCCAGACAGAGAGGGGAGTGAGAGACAGAGAGAGAGACTGTAGCAAGACAGAGAGGGCATGAAAGAGAGAGAGAGAGCAAAAGACAATAGCAAGACAGAGAGAGACTGAAGCAAGACAGAGAGGGGAGTGAGAGAGAGACAGAGACTGAAGCAAGACAGAGAGAGGCGTGAGAGACAGAGAGAGAGAGAGACTGTAGCAAGACAGAGAGGGGAGTGAGAGAGAGAGAGACTGAAGCAAGACAGAGAGGGGAGTGAGAGACAGAGAGAGAGAGACTGAAGGAAGACAGAGAGGGGAGTGAGAGAGAGACTGAAGCAAGACAGAGAGACAGAGAGAGAGAGACTGATGCAAGACAGAGAGAGGCGTGAGAGACAGAGAGAGAGAGAGAGACTGTAGCAAGACAGAGAGGGGAGTGAGAGAGAGAGAGAGACTGAAGCAAGACAGAGAGGGGAGTGAGAGACAGAGAGAGAGCAAAAACAATAGCAAGACAGATAGAGAGAGAGAGACTGAAGGAAGACAGAGAGGGGAGTGAGAGAGAGACTGAAGCAAGACAGAGAGAGAGAGAGACTGATGCAAGACAGAGAGAGGCGTGAGAGACAGAGAGAGAGAGACTGATGCAAGACAGAGAGAGGCGTGAGAGACAGAGAGAGAGAGAGAGACTGTAGCAAGACAGAGAGAGGCGTGAGAGACAGAGAGAGAGAGAGACTGTAGCAAGACAGAGAGGAGCGTGAGAGACAGAGAGGGGAGTGAAAGACAGAGAGAAAGCAAAAACAATAGCAAGACAGATAGAGAGAGAGAGAGACTGAAGGAAGACAGAGAGGGGAGTGAGAGAGAGACTGAAGCAAGACAGAGAGACAGAGAGAGAGACTGATGCAAGACAGAGAGAGGCGTGAGAGACAGAGAGAGAGAGACTGATGCAAGACAGAGAGAGGCGTGAGAGACAGAGAGAGAGAGAGACTGTAGCAAGACAGAGAGGAGCGTGAGAGACAGAGAGAGACTGAAGCAAGACAGAGAGGGGTATGAGAGACAGAGAGAGAGAGACTGAAACAAAACAGAAGGGAGTGAGGGACAGAGAGAGAGAGAGAGAGAGACTGAAGCAAGACAGAAAAGGGAGTAAGAGTCAGAGAGAGAGATAAATATTGAAGCAAGACAGAGAGGAAAGTGAGAGTCAGAGAGAGAGACTGAAGAAAGACAGAAAGGGAAGTGAGAGACAGAGAGTGAGAGAGATGGAAGCAAGACAGAGAGGGGAGTGAGAGTGAGAGAGAGAGACTGAAGCAAGACAGAGAGGGGGTGAGAGACAGAGAGACTGTAGCAAAACAGAGAGGGGAGTGAGAGACAGAGAGAGAGACTGTAGCAAGACAGAGAGGGGAGTGAGAGTCAGAGAGAGAGACTGAAGCAAGACAGAGAGGGCAGTGAGAGACAGAGAGAGAGAGAGACTGAAGCAAGGCACAGAGGGGAGTGAGAGTTGGAGAGAGCAAGAGACCGTAGCAAGACAGATGGAGGGGGGTGAGAGTCAGAGAAAGAGAGAGACTGAAGCAAGACAGAGAGGGTAGACTACCCTCTCTGTCTTGCTTCAGTCTCTCTCTTTCTCTGTCACTACCCTGGGTAGTGACAGAGAGAGAGAGAGACTGAAGCAAGACAGAGAGGGGAGTGAGAGACAGAGAGAGATGGTAGCAAGACAGAGAGGGTAGTGACAGACAGAGAGAGAGACTGAAGCAAGACAGAGAGGGAAGTGAGAGAGAGAGAGAGAGAGACTGTAGCAAGACAGAGAGGGGAGTGAGAGAGAGAGAGAGAGACTGAAGCAAAACAGAGAGGGGAGTGAGAGACAGAGAGAGAGAGACTGAAGCAAGACAGAGAGGGGAGTGAGAGACAGAGAGAGAGCAAAAACAATAGCAAGACAGATAGAGAGAGAGAGACTGAAGGAAGACAGAGAGGGGAGTGAGAGACAGAGAGAGACGGTAGCAAGACAGAGAGGGTAGTGACAGACAGAGAGAGAGACTGAAGCAAGACAGAGAGGGGAGTGAGAGACAGAGAGAGATGGTAGCAAGACAGAGAGGGTAGTGACAGACAGAGAGAGAGACTGAAGCAAGACAGAGAGGGAAGTGAGAGACAGAGAGAGAGAGACTGAAGCAAGACAGAAAGGGTAGTGACAGACAGAGAGAGAGACTGAAGCAAGACAGAGAGGGGAGTGAGAGACAGAGAGAGACTGAAGCAAGACAGAGAGGGGAGTGAGAGACAGAGAGAGACTGAAGCAAGACAGAGAGGGAAGTGAGAGACAGAGAGCGCTCAACCTGCTTCCTCACAGCTCCTGGATGAAAGGGTATCTAGCTTACCCTGATTAGATCACAGAAAAAGGATAAAGGTAATCCAAGAGCGCCAACTAAAGGCAAAGGAAGATTCTAACAGAAAAATAGGATAATTGTCAAAAACATTTATTTAACATATACTAAAAACATTTATTTAACATATACTAAAAGCATTTATTTAACATATACTAAAAGCATTTATTTAACATATACTAAAAGCATGGATCCATGTTACATATATTAAAATAGAATACAGTTAAAAAATATACAATAATAAGCGATATTAAAACAAAATTGTATCACCAATTACGGGGATAAGCGTCACATTTAATGATCTCTTAAGGAGAAAGAAAAGTTCAAAAAAGTTCAAAAGTAATATGATTCCTAGGTATATGAATATTATATGTCAAGTGAAAAAGTCCATTAAAGAAATCCAAAAAAGTCCAGTGAAAAAAATCCAGTGAGGAAAGTCCAATAAAATAATAAAAGTGGATATAAAAATGTGTAATGTGAACGGGGGATCCCCTAAAAAGTGTAAAAAAGTACTTAAAAGGAAAATATGTGAAAAAAAGTGTTAAAAAATGTCCTTTGAGACTTAAAAAAATGAAAAACAAAAATAGAAAATGTATAAAAATATAAAAAATGTAAAAATATATAAAAAAGATATAAAAATATATAAGGTGTATGAAAATCCAAGTGAAAGTCTTAGTGGTTGAATAAGTGTAAAATCCAGATGAAACTCAGTGAATGAAAAATAATAATAATAATTAATGAATAATCCTCCTTATGAAAAATAATATTAGTTAATAAATAATCCTCCTTATGAATATGTCCATGTGAATGATGGTATTAAACTTTTTATGCTAGATGACTTTGCTTTGTCTTTTCAATATGAACTTTGATTATCCCTGTAAATAAAAAGATAATATAGTGCAAGAACGTCTTAACATGTAGAAGATAATGAAATAATGCTCACCAAATTTGTCAACGCGTTTCGGCCTCTATAAAAGGCCTTTCTCAAGACTATCTAAAGGTGAGTGTTGGTGGCTCTATTTGTATATATCATCAGCCAATGGGTTATCGAAGTTTTGGTGGCGAAAATTAATTTTAGCGCCAAAAAAACGGAAGTTCTCATACTGTTATACTTCCGTTTTTAGAGTATTGTTTATACATACTTAATTACTCAGTATTTTTATTACTGATCAATGTTATATATTACCCCATGGTTTGGGAACAGAGTCAAAAATTATATCCCGCTAAAAAGCTAATTCTTTATTGATGTATATTACCGATCGCTCCGTTTCTCGTGAGTGTCGGACCGGAAGTGACGTCATGTTTGTTTACTTCCGGTTCTTTATACTTCCGGTTGCGGTATTTCTATAGCGGTTTAACAAATAGCGATATTCATCACAGGGGCATTGTGCAGTATAAAATATCGGAAATCCCACACAAACATATTTAACAAGTACAAATTAATTGTACAAGGTCCATGCAAGGTGGTTATATTTCAGAATATAATGATAATGTGATGAGCAATATTTTTAAACATATATATGGATATAAAATCACAATATAATGGATGACATTCTTATAATTCTTAAAACATAATACAATAGATGGCAATCTAAAACTCCCTTAAAATGTCATAAAAAATATTATTACAAAAAATTAATCAAATGTGAATGTTAATACAAGCTTTAGTCATAAAATTATAAAATACAAGAATGAAACACAAGAATAAGACCGGATTGGGGTTTAGTTATTAAAAAACATATATGAAATAAGCTACAATATATACACATTGGGGACCTTCTATTGGTATTCAGGATACATAAAAGATATCTTAAAACTTATATATAGTATCTAAAAGAAGCAGAAAGACCCGTCTAAAATCCGACTAAAATTGGGCTAAAAGATGAGACTATAAATTGGATACATATACTGAACTCTAGAGGCTTAAAAGTGCCTATTAACCAGTGTATAATGAGTGTAGTAACGCTTGGCTAAAAAAGCTAGTATGAAGATACATGCAAACTAGCTAAGTGTCACATGATATTAGGTTCAATAGTTTTTGATGCTTAATAAATGTGAGAGGTCCTCTCTATTATTCAAACCTCTAGGGTAAAGACAATCAATGTTAAAAATCCATTTGGATTCTACAGTCAATAGGCGTCTCTCATAGTCACCGCCCCTCCAGTTTGGTGTCACTAGTTGTATGCCTATGTAGTTAAAATCTTTGTGACTTGCTCGATGATAATTAGTGAAGTGTCTGTAGAGGGCTGTCTCAGTGCTTTCATGTTCTATCTTTAATAGATGTTCCCTAATGCGGTCTTTAAGGTTTCTGGACGTCTGTCCTATGTATTGAAGTCCGCAGCTGCACCATATCATATAGACTACTCCTCTATCACTGCATCTTATAAGATCATTGATCTTATATTTAACTTTTGAGTTGAAAGAGGTGAATTCTTTGGTTTTAACACCTCTTTTACAGGCTTTACAACTCAGACATGGGAAGAATCCTTTGATTTCTTTACCAAATACGTCTCTTATTTTATTCGATATTTTCTTAGGTATACTTGGGGATAATTTATTCTTAAGATTGTCTGTCTTCCTATATATGAAGACAGGTCGAGTTGTTAATTTGTCCCCTATGATTTCATCATTCTTTAAAAGTGACCAGTGCTTCTCTATAATTTTCTCCACAATGTGTCTGTTTTCACTATACTCAGTTAAAAACGGAATAGTGAGTGAGTAGAATGTAAGGACGTTTTAGATAGAAAAGAAAACCTAGCTAAGAAGGTAACCAAGATAAGAGAAGATATAACCAACAAAAAGTAAAAAAAACTGTACAGGGAACTAGAACTGATTAAGCTAAGCAAAAATCAGCTAAATGAACAACTAGTAAATGACACTAACACTCACAATAATGAAACGGCACAAAAAGAAAATGACAATGAGGGTGAATGGGTAGAAGTGACTAATAAGAGGAGGGGGCATAGACCCAGGATACAATTTAGAAAAGAGGACACTAGATACCATGAAACCAGAAATCAACAAACACATAATTTTAGGTCTTGGAATCCAACATACACACCTCAAAATGATAGATGGAACTATGAACCTCCCCACCTAGAGGACAACAGAACCCCTAGAACACCTTTTCGTCAATATAAACACACTAGGGGTTGGGGAGGTGATAACAGACCCCATTGGTCCTATTCTCCAGACTACAGTCATCAATATAATCAGAGACAAGACCCATTTCATAATGGTGATTTCTTCAAGGGGGATAACAATCGAGGTTATATCCACTCTCAATATAGATATGATAATAAGAGGCGAGAACATCCATATCCAAATTTCTACCAAAGGCAATATAGGAGAACAAATGGTAACAATAGAGATAATACAGATACAGTTTGGGGACAAAGAGGATACCCAAGATACCCCTATCCCAATCAAAGACACAGACAGTCATTTAACAGAGGTGGAAACTGGTACAATCACCGCCACAACGATAATTATGAGCCTCCCAGACCTAACTACACAGGACCACGATCAGATACAAATACACGTGGGACGAACCACCAATCCAAACAAGAAGAAAGACAACCCAATAAGCATATACCAGATATATGTATGAATGAAGAATACCAAGCATCAACATCAGGGCATTCTTTTTTAGGGATACCTCAGAAAACTCAGAAAGAACTGGAAAGAGGATCTATGAAGAGAAAGAACCCAAACTCAGAGGATTTTCAAACTCCAATAGACAAAAGAAGGCCCATAGAGGTAAGAGAGGAGGACGAAGAATAAAAAAGGAGAAACCATCCCTCTCTCCATTAAGTGTCAAGGCAACCACCACAGGCATCTTTAATCTAAGCTCAAAGGAACTTACTGAAAAGGAATCATTGGTGTTAAACTATGGACTGTCGTTCGCCCCATCAAAGGGTCTGAACAAATTCAACACCTTTATAAATGCAAAAGAATTAGTCAGGAAACTGACTTTAAAAAGACATTTTATGAGAACCCCATTGGAAATACAATCAATTCGACATGAAAATGTCCATTCTGATACTCAAACTACCAACGTAAACACTTCATACGGATCTAAGACCAAGATCGAATTTTTACCCATTAGCGAGTAAGGGTAATGCCATAGACACATTCGATACTATGATCTGCAATGAGATCAGGGACATCAATCATAAGAAATTGAATAGACATAAATATAACCTGTCTAGAGAACAAATAAACACTATAAAGACCCTCGAGAAGAACCATGACGTGGTTATTAAACCAGCGGATAAAGGTGGGGGCATCGTGATCTTGAATAAAACGGACTATAATCACGAGTGCAATCGGATTTTATCGGACCAACAGACATACAAAGTATTAAAGAAAAATTCATAAATTCCTCGAAAAAAACCCGGTCGACCAATAATATCAAGGATAGGGGGTCTGTCTAGTAATCTGTCCGAATATATAGACAGACTATTACAGAAATACGTCACACAATTACCGTCGTATTTGAGGGACTCTACCCAGATTCTCAATATATTGGAGAATGTACAATGGGGAGAGAATTATATACTCGTCACATGTGATGTCATGTCCCTCTATACCAGCATCCCACACGAAGGCGGTATAGAAGCAGTGGACTTCTTTTTGAAAAAAGACCCCAATTTACCTGAACTACAAAGAGAATTTATTCTTAGAGGGATACGTTTTATTTTAACCCATAATTATTTTAGCAATAATGGGACATTTTTTAAACAAATATGTGGTACAGCGATGGGGACCAGGTTCGCGCCTAGCTATGCCAATTTGTATATGGGCTACTGGGAACTAATCTTTTGGGAATCATGCCCAGCTAGCGCGGACCTGGTCCTCTACAATAGATATATAGACTATATCATCTTGATATGGAAGGGGTCTAGAGAAGACTTGGAACATACCTTGAAAGTCATGAATGACAAAACCTGCAATCTTAAATTTACATATGAGATGAGCAATAAAACAATCAATTTCTTAGATTTAAAAATTGATATCACTGAAGGTAAACTGGAGACGTCCACTTTCTTTAAGAAAGTGGACTGCAATAATTATATACACAGAGAAAGCTGTCACCTCAACAGATGGAAGACAAATATACCAAAAGGTCAATTCCTCAGACTGAAGAAAAACTGCTCCAATCCCAGCAAGTGGGAAGAACAAGCCGTCATTCTTAAAGAAAAATTTTTGGAAAGGGGTTATGAAGAAGAGTCTCTAATCCAAACCATGGAAGAAGTCAGGAAGAAAGACCGGAAAGATCTCCTGGTATATAAACCCCAAAAAACAATCCACTATTCTGAAAACAACCCACTCACTATTCCGTTTATAACTGAGTATAGTGAAAACAGACACATTGTGGAGAAAATTATAGAGAAGCACTGGTCACTTTTAAAGAATGATGAAATCATAGGGGACAAATTAACAACTCGACCTGTCTTCATATATAGGAAGACAGACAATCTTAAGAATAAATTATCCCCAAGTATACCTAAGAAAATATTGAATAAAATAAGAGATGTATTTGGTAAAGAAATCAAAGGATTCTTCCCATGTCTGAGTTGTAAAGCCTGTAAAAGAGGTGTTAAAACCAAAGAATTCACCTCTTTCAACTCAAAAGTTAAATATAAGATCAATGATCTTATAAGATGCAGTGATAGAGGAGTAGTCTATATGATATGGTGCAGCTGCGGACTTCAATACATAGGACAGACGTCCAGAAACCTTAAAGACCGCATTAGGGAACATCTATTAAAGATAGAACATGAAAGCACTGAGACAGCCCTCTACAGACACTTTACTTATTATCATCGAGCAAGTCACAAAGATTTTAACTACATAGGCATACAAATAGTGACACCAAACTGGAGGGGCGGTGACTATGAGAGACGCCTATTGACTGTAGAATCCAAATGGATTTTTAACATTGATTGTCTTTACCCTAGAGGTTTGAATAATAGAGAGGACCTCTCACATTTATTAAGCATCAAAAACTATTGAACCTAGTATCATGTGACACTTAGCTAGTTTGCATGTATCTTCATACTAGCTTTTTTAGCCAAGCGTTACTACACTCATTATACACTGGTTAATAGGCACTTTTAAGCCTCTAGAGTTCAGTATATGTATCCAATTTATAGTCTCATCTTTTAGCCCAATTTTAGTCGGATTTTAGACGGGTCTTTCTGCTTCTTTTAGATACTATATATAAGTTTTAAGATATCTTTTATGTATCCTGAATACCAATAGAAGGTCCCCAATGTGTATATATTGTAGCTTATTTCATATATGTTTTTTAATAACTAAACCCCAATCCGGTCTTATTCTTGTGTTTTATTCTTGTATTTTATAATTTTATGACTAAAGCTTGTATTAACATTCAAATTTGATTAATTTTTTGCAATAATATTTTTTATGACATTTTAAGGGAGTTTTAGATTGCCATCTATTGTATTATGTTTTAAGAATTATAAGAATGTCATCCATTATATTGTGATTTTATATCCATATATATGTTTAAAAATATTGCTCATCACATTATCATTATATTCTGAAATATAACCACCTTGCATGGACCTTGTACAATGAATTTGTACTTGTTAAATATGTTTGTGTGGGATTTCCGATACCCCTGTGATGAATATCGCTATTTGTAAAACCGCTATAGAAATACCGCAACCGGAAGTATAAAGAACCGGAAGTAAACAAACATGACGTCACTTCCGGTCCGACGCTCACGAGAAACGGAGCGATCGGTAATATACATCAATAAAGAATTAGCTTTTTAGTGGGACATAATTTTTGACTCTGTTCCCAAACCATGGGGTAATATATAACATTGATCAGTAATAAAAATACTGAGTAATTAAGTATGTATAAACAATACTCTAAAAACGGAAGTATAACAGTATGAGAACTTCCGTTTTTTTGGCGCTAAAATTAATTTTCGGCGCCAAAACTTCGATAACCCATTGGCTGATGATATATACAAATAGAGCCACCAACACTCACCTTTAGATAGTCTTGAGAAAGGCCTTTTATAGAGGCCAAAACGCGTTGACAAATTTGGTGAGCATTATTTCATTATCTTCTACATGTTAAGACGTTTTTGCACTATATTATCTTTTTATTTACAGGGATAATCGAAGTTCATATTGAAAAGACAAAGCAAAGTCATCTAGCATAAAAAGTTTAATACCATCATTCACATGGACATATTCATAAGGAGGATTATATATTAACTACTATTATTTTTCATAAGGAGGATCATTCATTAATTATTATTATTATTTTTCATTCACTGAGTTTCATCTGGATTTTACACTTATTCAACCACTAAGACTTTCACTTGGATTTTCATACACCTTATATATTTTTATATATTTTTTATATATTTTTACATTTTTTATATTTTTATACATTTTCTATTTTTGTTTTTCATTTTTTTAAGTTTCAAAGGACATTTTTTAACACTTTTTTTTCACATATTTTCCTTTTAAGTACTTTTTTACACTTTTTAGGGGATCCCCCGTTCACATTACACATTTTTATATCCACTTTTATTATTTTATTGGACTTTCCTCACTGGATTTTTTTCACTGGACTTTTTTGGATTTCTTTAATGGACTTTTTCACTTGACATATAATATTCATATACCTAGGAATCATATTACTTTTGAACTTTTTTGAACTTTTCTTTCTCCTCAAGAGATCATTAAATGTGAAGCTTATCCCCGTAATTGGTGATACAATTTTGTTTTAATATCGCTTATTATTGTATATTTTTTAACTGTATTCTATTTTAATATATGTAACATGGATCCATGCTTTTAGTATATGTTAAATAAATGCTTTTAGTATATGTTAAATAAATGCTTTTAGTATATGTTAAATAAATGTTTTTAGTATATGTTAAATAAATGCTTTTAGTATATGTTAAATAAATGTTTTTAGTATATGTTAAATAAATGCTTTTAGTATATGTTAAATAAATGTTTTTAGTATATGTTAAATAAATGCTTTTAGTATATGTTAAATAAATGCTTTTAGTATATGTTAAATAAATGCTTTTAGTATATGTTAAATAAATGTTTTTAGTATATGTTAAATAAATGTTTTTAGTATATGTTAAATAAATGCTTTTAGTATATGTTAAATAAATGTTTTTAGTATATGTTAAATAAATGCTTTTAGTATATGTTAAATAAATGCTTTTAGTATATGTTAAATAAATGCTTTTAGTATATGTTAAATAAATGCTTTTAGTATATGTTAAAGAAATGCTTTTAGTATATGTTAAATAAATGCTTTTAGTATATGTTAAATAAATGTTTTTAGTATATGTTAAATAAATGCTTTTAGTATATGTTAAATAAATGTTTTTAGTATATGTTAAATAAATGTTTTTAGTATATGTTAAATAAATGTTTTTAGTATATGTTAAATAAATGTTTTTAGTATATGTTAAATAAATGTTTTTAGTATATGTTAAATAAATGTTTTTAGTATATGTTAAATAAATGTTTTTGACAATTATCCTATTTTTCTGTTAGAATCTTCCTTTGCCTTTAGTTGGCGCTCTTGGATTACCTTTATCCTTTTACAGAGAGAGACTGAAGCAAGACAGAGAGGGGAGTGAGAGACAGAGAGAGACTGAAGTAAGACAGAGAGGGGCATGAGAGAGAGGAGAGTAAGAGTCAGAGAGAGAGAGAGAGAGAGAGAGAGAGATGGAAGCAAGGCACAGAGGGGAGTGAGAGTTGGAGAGAGCAAGAGACCGTAGCAAGACAGATGGAGGGGGTGAGAGTCAGAGAAAGAGAGAGACTGAAGCAAGACAGAGAGGGGAGTGAGAGACAGAGAGAGAGAGACTGTAGCAAGACAGAGAGGGGAGTGAGAGACTGAAGGAAGACAGAGAGGGGCTTGAGAGACAGAGAGAGAGAGACTGAAGCAAGACAGAGGGGAGTGAGAGACAGAGAGAGAGAGAGAGAGAGAGAGGCTGTAGCAAGAGAGATAGGGGAGTGAGAGACAGAGAGAGAGACTGAAGCAAGACAGAGAGGGGAGTGAGAGACAGAGAAAGATAGACTGAAGCAAGACAGAGAGGGGAGTGAGAGTGAGAGAGAGACTGTAGCAGAATAGAGACGGGAGTGAGAGACAGAGAGACCGTAGCAAGACAAAGAGCGGAAGAGAGAGCCTCAAGCAAGACAGAAAGAGGAGTGAGAGACAGAGAGACTGTAGTAAGACAAAGAGCGGAAGAGAGAGCCTCAAGCAAGACAAAGGCCTAGATTTGGAGTTTTGTCGGTAACGACCCGAAAAACTAACGCCGGCTTTTTTCTGGCCGCACCATAAAAATAACTCTGGTATCGAGAGTCCACATAAAGGCTGCGTTAGGCTCCAAAAAAGGAGCGTAGAGCATTTTTAACGCAGCTTCAACTCTCGATACCAGAGTTGCTTACGGACGCGGCCAGCCTCAAAAACGTGCTTGTGCACGATTCCCCCATAGGAAACAATGGGGCTGTTTGAGCTGAAAAAAACACCTGCAAAAAAGCCGCGTTCAGCTCCTAACGCAGCCCCATTGTTTGCTATGCGGTAACCCTTCCTACGTCTGCACCTAACACCCTAACATGTACCCCGAGTCTAAACACCCCTAACCTTACACTTATTAACCCCTAATCTGCCACCCCCGCTATCACTGACCCCTGCATATTATTATTAACCCCTAATCTGCCGCTCCGTAAACCGCCGCTACTTACATTATCCCTATGTACCCCTAATCTGCTGCCCTAACATCGCCGACCCCTATATTATATTTATTAACCCCTAATCTGCCCCCCCCAACGTCGCCTCCACCTGCCTACACTTATTAACCCCTAATCTGCCGACCGGACCTGAGCGCTACTATAATAAAGTTATTAACCCCTAATCCGCCTCACTAACCCTATAATAAATAGTATTAACCCCTAATCTGCCCTCCCTAACATCGCCGACACCTAACTTCAATTATTAACCCCTAATCTGCCGACCGAATCTCGCAGCTATTCTAATAAATGGATTAACCCCTAAAGCTAAGTCTAGCCCTAATACTAACACCCCCCTAAGTTAAATACAATTTAAATCTAACGAAATTAATTAACTCTTATTAAATAAATTATTCCTATTTAAAGCTAAATACTTACCTGTAAAATAAATCCTAATATAGCTACAATATAAATTATAATTATATTATAGCTATTTTAGGATTTATATTTATTTTACAGGTAACTTTGTATTTATTTTAACCAGGTACAATAGCTATTAAATAGTTAATAACTATTTAATAGCTAAAATAGTTAAAATAATTACAAATTTACCTGTAAAAGAAATCCTAACCTAAGTTACAAATAAACCTAACACTAGACTATCAATAAATTAATTAAATAAACTACCTACAATTACCTACAATTAACCTAACACTACACTATCAATAAATTAATGAAATACAATTGCTACAAATAAATACAATTAAATAAACTAGCTAAAGTACAAAAAATAAAAAAGAACTAAGTTACAAAAAATAAAAAAATATTTACAAACATAAGAAAAATATTACAACAATTTTAAACTAATTACACCTACTCTAAGCCCCCTAATAAAATAACAAAGCCCCCCAAAATAAAAAAATGCCCTACCCTATTCTAAATTACTAAAGTTCAAAGCTCTTTTACCTTACCAGCCCTGAACAGGGCCCTTTGCGGGGCATGCCCCAAGAAATACAGCTCTTTTGCCTGTAAAAAAAAACATACAATACCCCCCCCAACATTACAACCCACCACCCACATACCCCTAATCTAACCCAAACCCCCCTTAAATAAACCTAACACTAAGCCCCTGAAGATCATACCTTATCTTCACCATACCAGGTTCACCGATCCGTCCTGAAGAGCTCCTCCGATGTCCTGATCCAAGCCCAAGCGGGGGGCTGAAGAGGTCCATGATCCGGCTGAAGTCTTCATCCAAGCGGGGCAGAAGAGGTCTTCATCCAAGCGGCATCCATCCGGAGCGAAGCGGCAGCATCCTGAAGACCTCCACCGCGGAACATCCATCCTGGCCGACGACTGAACGACGAATGACGGTTCCTTTAAATGACGTCATCCAAGATGGCGTCCCTCGAATTCCGATTGGCTGATAGGATTCTATCAGCCAATCGGAATTAAGGTAGGAATATTCTGATTGGCTGATGGAATCAGCCAATCAGAATCAAGTTCAATCCGATTGGCTGATCCAATCAGCCAATCAGATTGAGCTTGCATTCTATTGGCTGTTCTGATCAGCCAATCAGATTGAGCTTGCATTCTATTGGCTGTTCCGATCAGCCAATAGAATGCGAGCTCAATCTGATTGGCTGATTGGATCAGCCAATCGGATTGAACTTGATTCTGATTGGCTGATTCCATCAGCCAATCAGAATATTCCTAGCTTAATTCCTATTGGCTGATAGAATCCTATCAGCCAATCGGAATTCGAGGGACGCCATCATGGATGACGTCCCTTAAAGGAACCGTCATTCTGCAGTTGGACGTCGCCGGAAGAAGATGGGTCCGCGGTGGAGGTCTTCAGGATGGAGCCGGTCGTCATCGGATGAAGATAGAAGATGCCGCTTGGATCAAGATGGTTGCCGGTCCGGATCGCCTCTTCTTCCCGGATAGGATGAAGACTTTGGAGCCTCTTCTGGACCTCTTCAGGCACCGGATGATGGATCGCCAACCCCCGCTTGGGTTGGATGAAGATTTTGGAGCCAGGACGGATCGGTGATACCTGGTGAGGTGAAGACAAGGTAGGATGATCTTCAGGGGCTTAGTGTTAGGTTTATTTAAGGGGGGTTTGGGTTAGATTAGGGGTATGTGGGTGGTGGGTTGTAATGTTGGGGGGGGGTATTGTATGGTTTTTTTTTACAGGCAAAAGAGCTGAACTTCTTGGGGCATGCCCCGCAAAGGGCCCTGTTCAGGGCTGGTAAGGTAAAAGAGCTTTTAACTTTAGTAATTTAGAATAGGGTAGGGCATTTTTTATTTTGGGGGGCTTTGTTGTTTTATTAGGGGGCTTAGAGTAGGTGTAATTAGTTTAAAATTGTTGTAATATTTTTCTTATGTTTGTAGATATTTTTTTATTTTTTGTAACTTAGTTCTTTTTTATTTTTAGTACTTTAGCAAGTTTATTTAATTAGGTTAATTGTAGGTAATTGTAGGTAGTTTATTTAATTAATTTATTGATAGTGTAGTGTTAGTTTTAATTGTAACTTAGGTTAGGATTTCTTTTACAGGTAAATTTGTAATTATTTTAACTATTTTAGCTATTAAATAGTTCTTAACTATTTAATAGCTATTGTACCTGGTTAAAATAAATACAAAGTTACCTGTAAAATAAATATTAATCCTAAAATAGCTATAATATAATTATAATTTATATTGTAGCTATATTAGGATTTATTTTACAGGTAAGTATTTAGCTTTAAATAGGAATAATTTATTTAATAAGAGTTAATTAATTTCGTTAGATTTAAATTATATTTAATTTAGGGGGTGTTAGTATTAGGGTTAGACTTAGCTTTAGGGGTTAATCCATTTGTTAGAATAGTGGCGAGATTCGGTCGGCAGATTAGGGGTTAATAATTGAAGTTAGGTGTCGGCGATGTTAGGGAGGGCAGATTAGGGGTTAATACTATTTATTATAGGGTTAGTGAGGCGGATTAGGGGTTAATAACTTTATTATAGTAGCGCTCAGGTCCGGTCGGCAGATTAGGGGTTAATAAGTGTAGGCAGGTGGAGGCGACGTTGAGGGGGGCAGATTAGGGGTTAATAAATATAATATAGGGGTCAGCGGTGTTAGGGGCAGCAGATTAGGGGTACATAAGGATAACGTAGGTGGCGGCGCTTTGCGGTCGGCAGATTAGGGGTTAATAAGTGTAGGCAGGTGGAGGCGACGTTGTGGGGGGCAGGTTAGGGGTTAATAAATATAATACAGGGGTCGGCGGTGTTAGGGGCAGCAGATTAGGGGTACATAAGTATAACGTAGGTGGCGGTCGGCAGATTAGGGGTTAAAAAAATTTAATCGAGTGGCGGCGATGTGGGGGGACCTCGGTTTAGGGGTACATAGGTAGTTTATGGGTGTTAGTGTACTTTAGAGCACAGTAGTTAAGAGCTTTATAAACCGGCTCTTAACTACTGACTTTTTTCCTGCGGCTGGAGTTTTGTCGTTAGATGTCTAACGCTCACTTCAGACACGACTCTAAATACCGGAGTTAGAAAAATCCCATTGAAAAGATAGGAAAAAAGATAGGATACGCAATTTACGTAAGGGGATCTGCGGTATGGAAAAGTCGCGGCTGGAAAGTGAGCGTTAGACCCTATTTTGAGTGACTCCAAATACCGGCGGTAGCCTAAAACCAGCGTTAGGAGCCTCTAACGCTGGTTTTCACGGCTAACGCCAAACTCTAAATCTAGGCCAGAAAGAGGAGTGAGAGACAGAGAGACTGTAGTAAGACAAAGAGCGGAAGAGAGAGCCTCAAGCAAGACAGAGAAGAGAGTGAGAGTCAGAGAGAAAGACTGAAGCAAAACAGAGAGGGGAGTGAGAGTCAGAGAGAGCAAGAGACCCTAGGAAGACAGAGAGGGGAGTGAGAGAGAGAGAAAGACTGAAGCAGAACAGAAAGGGGAGTGAGAGTCAGAGAGAGAGAGACTGAAGCAAGACAGAGAGTCGAGTGAGAGACAGAGAGAGAGACTGAAGCAAGACAGAGAGGCGAGTGAGAGACAGAGAGAGAGACTGAAGCAAGACAGAGAAGAGAGTGAGAGTCAGGGAGAGAGACTGAAGCAAGACAGAGAGATGAGAGAGAGAGAGACTGAAGCAAGACAGAGAGATGAGAGAGAGAGAGACTGAAGCAAGACAGAGAAGAGAGTGAGAGTCAGGGAGAAAGACTGAAGCAAAACAGAGAGGGGAGTGAGAGTCAGAGAGAGCAAGAGACCCTAGGAAGACAGAGAGGCGAGTGAGAGACAGAGAGAGAGACTGAAGCAAGACAGAGCGATGAGAGAGAGAGAGACTGAAGCAAGACAGAGAGGGGAGTGAGAGACAGAGATATTCCGCACTCAAAAACCTGTAATAATGTGTTTTTCGAAACAAATACGTTTCACAAAACACATCAAAAGAACCTTTCAAAGTTCGCCTACACCCATAAACTACACTATTAACCCCTAAGCCACCCCCCGCATTGCAAACACTAAATAAACTTATTAACCCCTAAGCCACCCCCGTATCGCAAACACTAAATAATCTTATTAACCCCTAAGCCACCACCCGCATCGCAAACACTAAATAAACGTATTAACCCCTAAACTGCCACCCCCCGCATCGCAAACACTAAATAATCTTATTAACCCCTAAGCCACCCCCGCATCGCAAACACTAAATAATCTTATTAACCCCTAAGCCACCACCCGCATCGCAAACACTAAATAAACTTATTAACCCCTAAACTGCCACCCCCCGCATCGCAAACACTAAATAAACATATTAACCCCTACACCGCCATTCCCCGTATCGCAAACCCTAAATAAAACTAATGATCCCTAAACCGCCATCCCCCCACATCGCAACCACTAAATAAAACTATGAACCCCTAAACTGCTATCCCCCTGCATCGCAAAGTATTAAACTAATATTTACACCCCTTAACCTAACACCCCCTAAATTAAAGTAAAAATAAACTAGCTACCTTAAAATAAATAAAAACTTACCTATAAAATAAAATTAAAAGCTAAGCTGAAACTAACCCCCCCCCCCCTACATTACAAAAATTAAAAAGTACTAGCTGGCTGGGCACATGAGTAGTGTAATGACACACAGGTAGGGCACTGGCTAAGCACATGAGTAGTGTAATGACACAGAGGTACGGCACTGACTGGGCACATGAGCAGTGTAATGACACAGAGGTACGGCACTGACTGGGCACATGAGCAGTGTAATGACACAGAGGTACGGCACTGGCTAAGCACATGAGCAGTGTAATGACACACAGGTAGGGCACTGGCTAAGCACATGAGTAGTGTAATGACACAGAGGTACGGCACTGACTGGGCACATGAGCAGTGTAATGACACAGAGGTACGGCACTGACTGGGCACATGAGCAGTGTAATGACACAGAGGTACGGCACTGGCTAAGCACATGAGCAGTGTAATGACACAGAGGTAGGGCACTGGCTAAGCACATGAGCAGTGTAATGACACAGAGGTACGGCACTGGCTAAGCACATGAGCAGTGTAATGACACAGAGGTACGGCACTGACTGGGCACATGAGCAGTGTAATGACACAGAGGTACGGCACTGGCTAAGCACATGAGCAGTGTAATGACACAGAGGTACGGCACTGGCTAAGCACATGAGCAGTGTAATGACACAGAGGTAGGGCACTGGCTAAGCACATGAGCAGTGTAATGACACAGAGGTACGGCACTGGCTAAGCACATGAGCAGTGTAATGACACAGAGGTACGGCACTGACTGGGCACATGAGCAGTGTAATGACACAGAGGTACGGCACTGGCTAAGCACATGAGCAGTGTAATGACACAGAGGTACGGCACTGGCTAAGCACATGAGCAGTGTAATGACACAGAGGTACGGCACTGGCTAAGCACATGAGCAGTGTAATGACACAGAGGTACGGCACTGGCCGGGCACATGAGCAGTGTAATGACACAGAGGTACGGCACTGACTGGGCACATGAGCAGTGTAATGACACAGAGGTACGGCACTGGCTAAGCACATGAGCAGTGTAATGACACAGAGGTACGGCACTGGCTAAGCACATGAGCAGTGTAATGACACAGAGGTACGGCACTGGCTAAGCACATGAGCAGTGTAATGACACAGAGGTACGGCACTGGCTAAGCACATGAGCAGTGTAATGACACAGAGGTAGGGCACTGGCTAAGCACATGAGCAGTGTAATGACACAAAGGTACGGCACTGGCTAAGCACATGAGTAGTGTATTGACACACAGGTAGGGCACTGGCTAAGCACATGAGCAGTGTAATGACACAGAGGTACGGCACTGGCTAAGCACATGACTAGTGTATTGACACAGAGGTACGGCACTGGTTAAGCACATGAGTAGTGTAATGACACAGAGGTAGGGCACTGGCTAAGCACATGAGCAGTGTAATGACAGAGGTAGGGCACTGGCTGGGCACATGAGCAGTGTAATGACACAGAGGTAGGGCACTAGCTGTGCACATGAGTAGTGTAATAACATAGAGGTACGGCACTGGCTAAGCACATGAGTAGTGTAATGACACAGAGGTAGGGCACTAGCTGTGCACATGAGCACGGTAATGACACAGAGGTACGGCACTGGCTAAGCACATGAGCAGTGTAATGACACAGAGGTAGGGCACTGGCTGGGCACATGAGTAGTGTAATGAAACAGAGGTAGGACACTAGCTGGGCACATAAATAGTGTAATGACACAGAGGTAGGGCACTGGCTGGGCACATGAGGAGTGTAATGACACAGAGGTACGGCACTGGCTAAGCACATGAGCATTGTAATGACACAGAGGTAGGGCACTAGCTGTGCACATGAGCAGTGTAATGACACAGAGGTAGGGCACTAGCTGTGCACATGAGTAGTGTATTGACACAGAGATAGGGCACTGGCTGGGCACATGAGCAGTGTAATGACACAGAGGTAGGGCACTAGCTAGGCACATGAGTAGTATAATGACACAGAGGTAGGGCACTAGCTGGGCACTGGGCACATGAGCAGTGTAATGACACAGAGGTACGGCACTGGCTGGGCAAATGAGCAGTGTAATGACACAGATGTAGGGCACTGACTGGGCACATGAGTAGTGTAATGATACATAGGTAGGGCACTGACTGGGCACATGAGTAATGTAAGGACACAGAGGTAGGGCACTAGCTGGGCACATGAGTAGTGTATTGACACAGAGGTAGGGCACTGGCTGGGCACATGAGCAGTGTAATGACACAGAGGTAGGGCACTAGCTGGGCACATGAGTAGTGTAATGGCACTATTAACCCCTAAGCCACCCCCCGCATCGCAAACACTAAATAAACTTTTTAACCCCTAAGCCACCCCCTGCATCGCAAACACTAAATAATCTTATTAACCCCTAAGCCACCCCCCGCATCGCAAACACTAAATAAACTTATTAACCCCTAAACTGCCACCCCCCGCATCGCAAACACTAAATAAACATATTAACCCCTACACCGCCATCCCCCGTATCGCAAACCCTAAATAAAACTAATGATCCCTAAACCGCCATCCCCCCACATCGCAGCCACTAAATAAAACTATGAACCGCTAAACTGCTATCCCCCTGCATCTCAAAGTATTAAACTAATATTTACACCCCTTAACCTAACACCCCCTAAATTAAAGTAAAAATAAACTAGCTACCTTAAAATAAATAAAAACTTACCTATAAAATAAAATTAAAAGCTAAGCTGAAACTAAACCCCCCTCCCCCCTACATTACAAAAATTAAAAAGTACTAGCTGGCTGGGCACATGAGTAGTGTAATGACACACAGGTAGGGCACTGGCTAAGCACATGAGTAGTGTAATGACACAGAGGTAGGGCACTGGCTGGGCACAGAGCAGTGTAATGACACAGATGTAGGTCACTGGCTGGGCACATGAGCAGTGTAATGACACAGAGGTAGGGCACTGACTGGGCACATGAGTAGTGTAATGATACATAGTTAGGGCACTGACTGGGCACATGAGTAGTGTAAGGACACAGAGGTAGGGCACTAGCTGGGCACATGAGTAGTGTATTGACAAAGAGGTAGGGCACTGGCTGGGCACATGAGCAGTGTAATGACACAGAGGTAGGGCACTGGCTGGTCACATGAGTAGTGTAATGACACAGATGTAGGGCACTGGCTGGGCATATGAGCAGTGTAAGGACACAGAGGTACGGCACTGGCCGGGCACATGAGCAGTTTAAGGACACAGAGGTAGGGCACTGGCTGGGCACATGAGCAGTGTAAGGACACAGAGGTAGGGCACTGGCTGGGCACATGAGTAGTGTAATGACACAGAGGTAGGGCACTGGCCGGGCACATAAGCAGTGTAATGACACAGAGGTACGGCACTGGCTAAGCACATGAGTAGTGTATTGACACACAGGTAGGGCACTGGCCGGGCACATAAGCAGTGTAATGACACAAAGGTACGGCACTGGCTGGGCACATGAGCAGTGTAATGACACAGAGGTAGGGCACTGGCTAAGCACATGAGTAGTGTATTGACACAGAGGTAGGGCACTGGCTAAGCACATGAGTAGTGTAATGACACAGAGTTAGGGCACTGGCTGGGCACATGAGCAGTGTAATGACACAGAGGTAGGGCACTGGCTGGGCACATGAGTAGTGTAATGACACAGAGGTTGGGCACTAGCTGGGCACATAAATAGTGTAATGACACAGAGGTAGGGCACTAGCTGGGTACATAAATAGCGTAATGACACAGAGGTAGGGCACTAGCTGGGCACATAAATAGTGTAATGACACAGAGGTAGGGCACTGGCTGGGCACATGAGCAGTGTAATGACACAGAGGTAGGGCACTGGCTAAGCACATGAGTAGTGTAATGACACAGAGGTAGGGCACTAGCTGTGCACATGAGTAGTGTAATGACACAGAGGTAGGGCACTAGCTAGGCACATGAGTAGTATAATGACACAGAGGTAGGGCACTAGCTGGGCACTGGGCACATGAGCAGTGTTATGACACAAAGGTAGGGCACTGGCTGGGCACAAGAGCAGTGTAATGACACAGATGTAGGGCACTGGCTGGGCACATGAGCAGTGTAATGACACAGAGGTAGGGCACTGACTGGGCACATGAGTAGTGTAATGATACATAGGTAGGGCACTGACTGGGCACATGAGTAGTGTAAGGACACAGAGGTAGAGCACTAGCTGGGCACATGAGTAGTGTATTGACACAGAGGTAGGGCACTGGCTGGGCACATGAGCAGTGTAATGACACAGAGGTAGGGCACTGGCTGGGCACATGAGCAGTGTAAGGACACAGAGGTAGGGCACTGGCCGGGCACATGAGCAGTGTAATGACACAGAGGTAGGGCACTGGCCGGGCACATGAGCAGTGTAATGACACAGAGGTAGGGCACTGGCTGGGCACATGAGCAGTGTAATGACACAGAGGTAGGGCACTGGCCGGGCACATGAGCAGTGTAATGACACAGAGGTACGGCACTGGCTGGGCACATGAGCAGTGTAAAGACACAGAGGTAGGGCACTAGCTGTGCACCAGGGAGTGCTATAAGACAGAGACAGAACACCAGCTGGCCACTGGCCAGTGTCATGATACAAAGGCAAGGTTCTGGCTGGATTCTTGGGCAGTGCAATGACACAGGGGCAGGGAACTAGTTGGACACATTGTTCTAACACTAATAGCTGGCAGGAAAGTGTAATGCATGGCACAGACTTGTTTTGACAACATAATGAAGATCATGATGTCCTCAGATGAGTAAGAAAGGTCATGTGTGCTTTTGTGTTTTCCCAGGGTGTTAATGCTTTCAGTTGCCATAGATTGGCAGAGGATACCTAGCTAGGTCCCCTGGAACACCAGGACAGAGGAACTCATGAAACGGTAAGTGTGTGTTAGACAAGGTCCTGCTAAATATACTGCTGGTCTGTCAGTGCCTGTGGGTAACTCCTGCTAAATATACTGCTGGTCTGTCAGTGCCTGTGGGTAACTCCTGCTCCTGCTAAATATAATGCTGGTCTGTCAGTGCCTGTGGGTAACTCCTGCTAAATATACTGCTGGTCTGTCAGTGCCTGTGGGTAACTCCTGCTCCTGCTAAATATAATGCTGGTCTGTCAGTGCCTGTGAGTAACTCCTGCTAAATATACTGCTGGTCTGTCAGTGCCTGTGGGTAACTCCTACTCCTGCTAAATATAATGCTGGTCTGTCAGTGCCTGTGGGTAACTCCTGCTAAATATACTGCTGGTCTGTCAGTGCCTGTGGGTAACCTATGCTCCTGCTAAGGATACTGCTGGTCTGTCAGTGCCTGTGGGTAACCTGTGTTCCTGCTAAATATACTGCTGGTCTGTCAGTGCCTGTGGGTAACTCCTGCTAAATATACTGCTGGTCTGTCAGTGCCTGTGGGTAACTCCTGCTAAATATACTGCTGGTCTGTCAGTGCCTGTGGGTAACTCCTGCTCCTGCTAAATATAATGCTGGTCTGTCAGTGCCTGTGGGTAACTCCTGCTAAATATACTGCTGGTCTGTCAGTGCCTGTGGGTAACTCCTGCTCCTGCTAAATATAATGCTGATCTGTCAGTGCCTGTGGGTAACTCCTGCTAAATATACTGCTGGTCTGTCAGTGCCTGTGGGTAACTCTTGCTAAATATACTGCTGGTCTGTCAGTGCCTGTGGGTAACTCCTGCTCCTGCTAAATATACTGCTGGTTTGTCAGTGCCTGTGGGTAACTCCTTCTCCTGCTAAATATACTGCTGGTCTGTCAGTGCCTGTGGGTAACTCCTGTTCCTGCTAAATATAATGCTGGTCTGTCAGTGCCTGTGGGTAAATCCTGCTAAATATACTGCTGGTCTGTCAGTGCCTGTGGGTAACCTATGCTCCGGCTAAAGATACTGCTGGTCTGTCAGTGCCTGTGGGTAACTCCTGCTAAATATACTGCTGGTCTGTCAGTGACTGTGGGTAACTCCTGCTAAATATACTGCTGGTCTGTCAGTGCCTGTGGGTAACTCCTGCTAAATATACTTCTGGTCTGTCAGTGCCTGTGGGTAACTCCTGCTAAATATACTGCTGGTCTGTCAGTGCCTGTGGGTAACTCCTGCAAAATATACTGCTGGTCTGTCAGTGCCCGTGGGTAACTCCTGCTCCTGATAGATATACTGTGATAGATATACTGCTGGTCTGTCAGTGCCTGTGGGTAACTCCTTCTCCTGCTAAATATACTGCTGGTCTGTATGATATGAGACCGACTGGCATTACTACCGTATAATACAGACACACAGTATGATATGAGACAGACTGGCATTACTATAATATAATACAGACACACAGTATGATATGAGACAGACTGGCATTACTATAGTATAATACAGACACACAGTATGATATGAGACAGACTGGCATTACTATAATATAATAGAGACACACAGTATGATATGAGACAGACTGGCATTACTATAGTATAATACAGACACACAACATGATATGAGACAGACTGGCATTACTATAATATAATACAGACACACAGTATGATATGAGACAGACTGGCATTACTATAATATAATACAGACACACAGTATGATATGAGACAGACTGACATTACTATAATATAATACAGACACACAGTATGATATGAGACAGACTGGCATTACTATAGTATAATACAGACACACAACATGATATGAGACAGACTGGCATTACTATAATATAATACAGACACACAGTATGATATGAGACAGACTGACATTACTATAATATAATACAGACACACAGTATGATATGAGACAGACTGGCATTACTATAATATAATACAGACACACAATATGATATGAGACAGACTGGCATTACTATAATATAATACAGACACACAGTATGATATGAGACAGACTGGCATTACTATAATATAATACAGACACAAAGTATGATATGAGACAGACTGGCATTACTATAATATAATACAGACACACAGTATGATATGAGACACACTGGCATTACTACCATATAATACAGACACACAGTATGATATGAGACAGACTGGCATTACTATAATATAATAGAGACACACAGTATGATATGAGACCGACTGGCATTACTATAATATAATACATCTCATCATACTAATACTCTCTACTGGCACTAGAAGGAGCTCATCATACTAATACTCTATACTGGCACTAGAAGGAGCTCATCATACTAATTCTCTATACTGGCACTAGAGGGTGCTCATCATACTAATACTCTCTACTGCCACTAGAAGGAGCTCATCATACTAATACTCTATACTGGCACTAGAAGGAGCTCATCATACTAATTCTCTATACTGGCACTAGAGGGTGCTCATCATACTAATACTCTCTACTGCCACTAGAAGGAGCTCATCATACTAATACTCTATACTGGCACTAGAAGGAGCTCATCATACTAATTCTCTATACTGGCACTAGAGGGTGCTCATCATACTAATACTCTATACTGGCACTAGAGGGAGTTCATCATACTAATACTCTATACTGGCATATTACTCTATACTGGCACTAGAGGGACCTTATCCTACTAATACTCTATACTGTCACTAGAGGGAGCTCATCATAATAATACTCCCTACTGGCACTAGAGGGATCTCATCATACTAATACTCTATACTGGCACTAGAGGGAGTTCATCATACTTATACTCTATACTGACACTAGAGGCACCTGATCATACTAATACTCTTTACTGTCATTAGAGGGAGTTCATCATAATAATACTCCCTACTGGCACTAGAGGGAGCTCATCATACTAATACTCTATTTTGGCCCTAGAGTGAGATCATCATACTAATACTCTCTATTGGCACTTGAGAGAGCTTATCATAATAATACTCTAAACTGGCACTAGAGGAAGCTTATCATACTAATACTCTATAATGGCACTAGAGGAAGCTTATCATACTAATACTTTATATTGGCACTAGAGGGAGCTTATCATACTAATACTCTATACTGCCACTAGAAGGAGCTTATCATAATAATACTCTATACTGCCACTAGAGGGAGCTTATCATACTAATACTCTATAATGGCACTAGAGGAAGCATATCATACTAATACTCTTTACTGCCACTAGAGGAACCTTATCATACTAATACTTTATACTGGCACTAGAGGTAGCTTATCATACTAATACTCTATACTGCCACTAGAGGAAGCTTATTATACTATTACTCTGTACTGGCACAAGAGGGAGCTTATCATACTAATACTCTATACTGGCACTAGAGGGAGCTTATCATACTAATACTCTATAATGGCACTAGAGGGAGCATATCATACTAATACTCTATACTGGCACTAGAGGGCACTCATCATACTAATACTCTATACTGGCACTAGAGGGCACTCATCATACTAATACTCTATACTGGCACTAGAGGAAGCTTATCATACTAATACTCTATACTGACACTAGAGGGAGCTTATCATATCGTAAAAATTGACTACGGGGGAGGGCCTTGAGGAGAGATCCAGGATGAGCACTATCAAAGTGCAATAAACTATTTCTATCTGTCTCCTTCCTAAACAGATCTACCTTCAGCTCTCTTCCATTTTTAATAATCTTAGTGTCAAGAAAAGTAATATCGCTTTCACTCCAAGTCAGCTTGAATTTTATATGGCCAGATGCTCCATTTATATCTTCCACAAATTATTGAGAAAATAGAAATGCCAAGAAGGTTAGGGAATAGAGAACTCCTCCTTAAATAGAGAGAAAGTTTTTTGGATTTGGAAATTAGGCACCATGGAACCTAATGGGTTAAATAAAGATCTTGATATGTTTGTTTTTCTATAAGCTAATTTTCTATTTATTTGTTTATCAGTCTGTAATTGAGATTGTAATATGATTCTATGAATACATTGTATTATATGTGTTATTACGATTGTAACTAGATTATAATAAATACACTGTAGAATTGTTTTTAATTATTTAGATGTAAGTTGCATATGCAGCACCACCTAGTGGTGTTTAGGTATAAATAGAATCATTTCAGTATGATGTTTAGCATGAATAAGGTAGCAATACCGAAACGTTGCTGTTAATGTTGTGTTGTGCCCAATAAACACTTATTTTTTTGCTGCTACTCCTTTTGGATTTCTTTGGATTAATGTTTCAGAGACTGGAGTGGGTCTCTTGAGTAGCTGGCAAAGGGGCCGCTGTGTGCTGAGTCATTGACTTTGAATTTGATTACTATAATATAATACAGACACACAGGCCTAGACTTGGAGTTCGGCGGTAGCCGTCAAAACCAGCGTTAGAGGCTCCTAACGCTGGTTTTGGCCGCCCGCTGGTATTTGGAGTCAGTGATTAAAGGGTCTAACGCTCACTTTTCAGCCGCGACTTTTCCATACCGCAGATCCCCCTACGCCATTTGCGTATCCTATCTTTTCAATGGGATCTTTCTAACGCCGGTATTTAGAGTCGTTTCTGAAGTGAGCGTTAGAGCTCTAACGACAAAACTCCAGCCGCCGGAAAATAGCAGGAGTTAAGAGCTTTCTGGGCTAACGCCGGTTCATAAAGCTCTTAACTACTGTACCCTAAAGTACACTAACACCCATAAACTACCTATGTACCCCTAAACCGAGCTCCCCCCACATCGCCGCCACTCGATTAAAATATTTTAACCCCTAATCTGCCGACCGCCACCTACGTTATACTTATGTACCCCTAATCTGCTGCCCCTAACCCCGCCGACCCCTGTATTACATTTATTAACCCCTAACCTGCCCCCCACAACGTCGCCGCCAGCTACTTAAAATAATTAACCCCTAATCTTCCGACCGCAAAGCGCCGCCACCTACGTTATCCCTATGTACCCCTAATCTGCTGCCCCTAACACCGCCGACCCCTATATTATATTTATTAACCCCTAATCTGCCCCCCTCAACGTCGCCGACACCTGCCTACACTTATTAACCCGTAATCTGCCGAGCGGACCGCACCGCTACTATAATAAAGTTATTAACCCCTAACCCGCCTCACTAACCCTATCATAAATAGTATTAACCCCTAATCTGCCCTCCCTAACATCGCCGACACCTACCTTCAATTATTAACCCCTAATCTGACGACCGGAGCTCATCGCTACTATAATAAATGGATTAACCCCTAAAGCTAAGTCTAACCCTAACATTAACACCCCCCTAACTTAAATATAATTTACATCTAACTAAATAAATTAACTCTTATTAAATAACTTATTCCTATTTAAAGCTAAATACTTACCTGTAAAATAAATCCTAATATAGCTACAATATAAATTATAATTATATTATAGCTATTTTAGGATTAATATTTATTTTACAGGCAAGTTTGTAATTATTTTAACCAGGTACAATAGCTATTAAATAGTTAAGAACTATTTAATAGTTACCTAGTTAAAATAATAACAAATTTACCTGTAAAATAAATCCTAACCTAAGATATAATTAAACCTAACACTACCCTATCAATAAATTAATTAAATAAACTACCTACAATTACCTACAATTAACCTAACACTACACTATCAATAAATTAATTAAACACAATTCCTACAAATAAATACAATTAAATAAACTAGCTAAAGTACAAAAAATAAAAAAGAACTAAGTTACAAAAAATAAAAAAATATTTACAAACATAAGAAAAATATTACAATAATTTTAAACTAATTACACCTACTCTAAGCCCCCTAATAAAATAACAAAGCCCCCCAAAATAAAAAAATTCCCTACCCTATTCTAAATTAAAAAAGTTACAAGCTCTTTTACCTTACCAGCCCTGAGGGTCCAAAGTCTTCCTCCTATCCGGCAATTAAGATAGGAATTTTCTGATTGGCTGATGGAATCAGCCAATCAGAATCAAGTTCAATCCGATTGGCTGATCCAATCAGCCAATCAGATTGAGCTCGCATTCTATTGGCTGTTCCGATCAGCCAATAGAATGCGAGCTCAATCTGATTGGCTTATTGGATCAGCCAATCGGATTGAACTTGATTCTGATTGGCTGATTCCATCAGCCAATCAGAAAATTCCTACCTTAATTCCGATTGGCTGATAGAATCCTATCAGCCAATCGGAATTCGAGGGACGCCATCTTGGATGACGTCCCTTAAAGGAACCGTCATTCGTCGGGAGACAACGGAAGAAGAGGATGGATCCGCGTCGCCTGCTTCAAGATGGACCCGCTCCGCACCGGATGGAAGAAGATCGAAGATGCCGCTTGGAGAAGATGTTTGCCGGTCCGGATGTCCTCTTCTTGCCGGATAGGAGGAATACTTTGGACCCTCTTCTGGACCTCTTCAGCCACCGGATGATGGATCGCCAACCCCCGCTTGGGTTGGATGAAGATGTTGGAGCCAGGACGGATCGGTGATACCTGGATGGTGAAGACAAGGTAGGAAGATCTTCAGGGGCTTAGTGTTAGGTTTCTTTAAGGGGGGTTTGGGTTAGATTAGGGGTATGTGGGTGGTGGGTTGTAATGTTGGGGGGGGGTATGGTATGTTTTTTTTTACAGGCAAAAGAGCTGAAATTCTTGGGGCATGCCCCGCAAAGGGCCCTGTTCAGGGCTGGTAAGGTAAAAGAGCTTGTAACTTTTTTAATTTAGAATAGGGTAGGGAATTTTTTTATTTTGGGGGGCTTTGTTATTTTATTAGGGGGCTTAGAGTAGGTGTAATTAGTTTAAAATTGTTGTAATATTTTTCTTATGTTTGTAAATATTTTTTTATTTTTTGTAACTTAGTTCTTTTTTATTTTTTGTACTTTAGCTAGTTTATTTAATTGTATTTATTTGTAGGAATTGTGTTTAATTAATTTATTGATAGTGTAGTGTTAGGTTAATTGTAGGTAATTGTAGGTAGTTTATTTAATTAATTTATTGATAGGGTAGTGTTAGGTTTAATTATATCTTAGGTTAGTATTTATTTTACAGGTAAATTTGTTATTATTTTAACTAGGTAACTATTAAATAGTTCTTAACTATTTAATAGCTATTGTACCTGGTTAAAATAATTACAAAGTTGCCTGTAAAATAAATATTAATCCTAAAATAGCTATAATATAATTATAATTTATATTGTAGCTATATTAGGATTTATTTTACAGGTAAGTATTTAGCTTTAAATAGGAATAATTTATTTAATAAGAGTTAATTTATTTCGTTAGATGTAAATTATATTTAAGTTAGGGGGGTGTTAGTGTTAGGGTTAGACTTAGCTTTAGGGGTTAATACATTTATTAGAATAGCGGTGAGGTCCGCTCGGCAGATTAGGGGTTAATAATTGAAGGTAGGTGTCGGCGATGTTAGGGAGGGCAGATTAGGGGTTAATACTATTTATGATAGGGTTAGTGAGGCGGATTAGGGGTTAATAACTTTATTATAGTAGCGCTCAGGTCCGCTCGGCAGATTAGGGGTTAATAAGTGTAGGCAGGTGTCGGCGACGTTGAGGGGGGCAGATTAGGGGTTAATAAATATAATATAGGGGTCGGCGATGTTAGGGCAGCAGATTAGGGGTACATAGGGATAACGTAGGTTGCGGCGGTTTACGGAGCGGCAGATTAGGGGTTAAAAAAAATATGCAGGGGTCAGCGATAGCGGGGGGCGGCAGAATAGGGGTTAATAAGTGTAAGGTTAGGGGTGTTTAGACTCGGGGTACATGTTAGAGTGTTAGGTGCAGACGTAGGAAGTGTTTCCCCATAGGAAACAATGGGGCTGCGTTAGGAGCTGAACGCTGCTTTTTTGCAGGTGTTAGGTTTTTTTTCAGCTCAAACAGTCCCATTGTTTCCTATGGGAGAATCGTGCACGAGCACGTTTTTGAGGCTGGCCGCGTCCGTAAGCAACTCTGGTATCGAGAGTTGCATTTGCGGTAAAAATGCTCTACGCTCCTTTTTTGGAGCCTAACGCAGCATTTGTTTGAACTCTTGATACCAGAGTTAAATTTATGGTGCGGCCAGAAAAAAGCCTGCGGAGCGTTAACAGCCCTTCTAACGCCAAACTCCAAATCTAGGCCACAGTATGATATGAGACAGACTGGCATTACTATAATATAATACAGACACACAGCATGATATGAGACAGACTGACATTACTATAATATAATACAGACACACAGTATGATATGAGACAGACTGACATTACTATAATATAATACAGACACACAGTATGATATGAGACAGACTGACATTACTATAATATAATACAGAGACACAGTATGATATGAGACAGACTGGCATTACTATAATATAATACAGACACACAGTATGATATGAGACAGACTGGCATTACTATAATATAATACAGAGACACAGTATGATATGAGACAGACTGGCATTACTATAATATAATACAGACACACAGCATGATATGAGACAGACTGACATTACTATAATATAATACAGACACACAGTATGATATGAGACAGACTGACATTACTATAATATAATACAGACACACAATATGATATGAGACAGACTGGCATTACTATAATATAATACAGACACACAGTATGATATGAGACAGACTGGCATTACTATAATATAATACAGACACACAGCATGATATGAGACAGACTGGCATTACTATAATATAATACAGACACACAGCATGATATGAGACAGACTGGCATTACTATAATATAATCAGGACCGTCTTTAACACAGGGCAAAAGGGGCAGTTGCCCTGGGCCCAATCTTTGTTGAGGGGCCCAAGAATCCTAAAAAAAAAAAAAAAAAAAAAAAAAAAATTTTTTTTTTTTTTTTAGTTCATGCCAGACTGCTGATGTCATGTGACATGGGACACACACATACAGTCAGTCCTAATATTGTCACAGTCAAAAGTTCTCTGCTTATATTTATTTGTGAGAAACTGTGCCAGACCGTGCCAATGTCATGTGACATTCCAAGCTAGTGCCATGTGCTGTTTTAGATGTGCACTGTGCAGCACTGGATGCTAAGCCCTAACTAGGCATCCAGTCAATCCAACTGCATCAGAAAAGGTTCTGCTGGGGTTACCACTGTTACCAGGTAACGGCTCTGGTGGTGGGGATTGTTTCTGGGTAGCGCTCACTATAGGCACATGCAACAGAAAGCTGGAGTGGCAGGCACGTGAGGATTTCAGCATTTGTGTAGCTGCACACACCGCTCTCTTCAGTCTTGAGGCTGTGTGACTCATCTCACACTGTATCCATGCAGCCTTGGGCAGACAGCATCCAGTCTGCTGGTCCCCTTAGCCCTGCTCTTTCTGCTGTGGCTCTAAGATCAACTAACTGAAGTTTGTTAGGAAAACAGTGCTTTGTAGAAAGGTGTCAGTGGGAAGAATAAGTGTGTACACATGCCCCTCCCCCATGCAGCATTGTCTAGTGCAGGATGAGAGGGAACTTGTTCCTAGCAAAGTAGTGACATGTGCTGCTGTGGCTGATGTATAGTGTCATGCTGATACTTCACACATTAAGGTAAGGTTTATTTTTATAGTTTTTATTTCTCTCTGTTTAAGATTTTACAGCTTCCCATAGTAGTTCTACTGTTCTAGTCAGTAAACTTATATTTGTCTGCACCTCTATGTTTCCGCCTCAGTCTTTACCTTGCTTTGCTCCTGTTGGCTGCCCTAAATCTCTTTAACCAGCTAACCTCACACCAGAATCACATTCAAAAGAATATTAAATGAATCCACAGTGGAGGAATTTGTATATTTATTTACTTATTAGTTCTGCTTAGGTCCAGTTTCACATATTGCAATTTTTTTTTAATGATTAGCCCAGCAGTGGATGATCCACTGCTGGGCTTATAATTTAAAAAAATATATAAAATAAATTGATTTATCTGTTTTTTGGGATGTTGGGGTAGAGAGCGAAATTGCATGGGGGGGGGGCCCTAGAAAATGTTTGCCCAGGGTCCAGTCAGTATTAAAGACGGCCCTGAATATAATACAGACACACAGTATGATATGAGACAGACTGGCATTACTATAATATAATACAGACACACAGTATGATATGAGACAGACTGGCATTACTATAATATAATACAGACACACAGTATGATATGAGACAGACTGGCATTACTATAATATAATACAGACACACAGTATGATATGAGACAGACTGGCATTACTATAATATAATACAGACACACAGTATGATATGAGACAGACTGGCATTACTATAATATAATACAGACACACAGTATGATATGAGACAGACTGGCATTACTATAATATAATACAGACACACAGTATGATATGAGACAGACTGGCATTACTATAATATAATACAGACACACAGTATGATATGAGACAGACTGGCATTACTATAATATAATACAGACACACAGTATGATATGAGACAGACTGGCATTACTATAATATAATACAGACACACAGTATGATATGAGACAGACTGGCATTACTATAATATAATACAGACACACAGTATGATATGAGACAGACTGGCATTACTATAATATAATACAGACACACAGTATGATATGAGACAGACTGGCATTACTATAATATAATACAGACACACAGTATGATATGAGACAGACTGGCATTACTATAATATAATACAGACACACAGTATGATATGAGACAGACTGGCATTACTATAATATAATACAGACACACAGCATGATATGAGACAGACTGGCATTACTATAATATAATACAGACACGCAGTATGATATGAGACAGACTGACATTACTATAATATAATACAGACACACAGCATGATATGAGACAGACTGGCATTACTATAATATAATAGAGACACACAGCATGATATGAGACAGACTGGCATTACTATAATATAATACAGACACACAGCATGATATGAGACAGACTGGCATTACTATAATATAATACAGACACGCAGTATGATATGAGACAGACTGACATTACTATAATATAATACAGACACACAGCATGATATGAGACAGACTGGCATTACTATAATATAATACAGACACACAGCATGAAC